>NW_024748211.1:0-12324 GCF_018991925.1 Homarus americanus
CTCGGACTTCTACATATAATCAACACCTCACCCCACCAGGATTCAAACCCACAATCTTATAATTGTGACCGAGGAACGCTACCTATGGGCCACCAGGACACTATAAGCTGTCCTAGACTCTACTATATTTCACACAAAGCCTGTTCAACGACCTTATGGTGCTGTGAACCACTAATGGGGACCATCCGTGCCGCTTAGGTGATCAGAGCAAGGTTTACCAAATCCGGCGTGGAAACACGAGTATCCATATATATTTCATTAGCCCAATAAAGCACGCGGACTTCTACATATAATCAACACCTCACTCCACCAGGATTCGAACCCACGATCTTATAATTGTGATCGAGGAACGCTACCTATGGGCCACTAGGACAATAAAAGCAGTCCTAGACTCTGCTATATTTCACACAAAGCCTGTTCAACGAGCTTATGGCGCCGTGAACCACTATAGGGGACCACCCGTGCCGCTTAGGTGATCAGAGCAACGTTTACCCAAATGCGGCTTCAAAACCCGAGGATCCATATATATTTCATTAGCCCAATAACGCACGCAGACTTCTACATATAATCAACGCCTCACCCCACCAGGATTTGAAGCCACGATCTTATAGTGTGACCGGGAACGCTACCTCCTGGGCCACCAGGGAGCAATAAGCAGTCCTAGACTCTACTATATTTCACACAAAAGCCTGTTCAACCTTATGGTAGCGATATGAACTTCTAAGAGGACCACCCGTGCCGCTTAGGTGATAAAACAACGTTTTTGCCAAATCCGGCTTGGAAACACGAGGATCCATAGATATTTCATTAGCACAATAAAGCACGCGGACTTCTACATATAATCAACACCTCACCCCACCAGGATTTGAACCCACGATCTTATAATTGTGACCGGGGAACGCTACCTCTGGGCCACTAGGACAATAAAAGCAGTCCTAGACTCTACTATATTTCACACAAAGCCTGTTCAACGATTTTATGGCGCCGTGAACCTCTAATGGGGACCATCCGTGCCACTTAGGTGATCAGAGCAACGTTTTACCAAATCCGGCTTCGAAACACAAGGATCCATTTATATTTCATTAGCCCAATAGAGCACGCGGACTTCTACATATAATCAACACCTCACTCCACCAGGATTCGAACCCACGATCTTATAATTGTGACCGAGGAACGCTACCTATGGGCCACCAGGACACTATAAGCAGTCCTAGACTCTACTATATTTCACACAAAGCCTGTTCAACGACCTTATGGCGCCATGAACCTCTAATGGGGACCACCGTACCGCTTACTTGGGTGATCAGGCAACGTTTTGCAAAATCCGTGCAAATGCGGTCCATATATATTTCATTAGCCCAATAAACTACGGACTTCTACATATAAGTAACACCTCCTCACCCAGGATTCGAACCACGATCTTATAATTGTGACCGAGGAACGCTACCTCTGGGCCACTAGGACAATAAAAGCAGTCCTAGTCTCTGCTATATTTCACACAAAGCCTGTTCAACGAGCTTATGGCGCCGTGAACCACTATAGGGGACCACCCGTGCCGCTTAGGTGATCAGAGCAACGTTTACCCAAATGCGGCTTCAAAACCCGAGGATCCATATATATTTCATTAGCCCAATAACGCACGCAGACTTCTACATATAATCAAAGCCTCACCCCACCAGGATTTGAAGCCACGATCTTATAATTGTGACCGGGGAACGCTACCTCTGGGCTACTCAGGACAATAAAAGCAGTCCTAGACTCTGCTATATTTCACACAAAGCCTGTTCAACGAGCTAATGGCGTCGTGAACCTCTAATGGGGACCACCCGTGCCACTTAGGTGATCAGAGCGCCGTTTTACCAAATGCGGCTTCGAAACAGGAGAATCCATATATATTTCATTAGCCCAATAAAGCACGCGGACTTCTACATATAATCAACACCTCACCCCACCAGGATTTAAACCCAAGATCTTATAATTGTGACCGGAGAACGCTACCTCTGGGCCACCAGGACAATAAAAGCAGTCCTAGACTCTACTATATTTCACACAAAGCCTGTTTAACGAGCTTATGGCGCCGTGAACCTCTAATAGGGACCACCCGTGCCGCTTAGGTGATCAGAGCAACGTTTTACCAAATGCGGCGTTCGAAACACGAGGATCCATATATATTTCATTAGCCCAATAAAGCAAGCGGACTTCTCCATATAATCAACACCTCACCCCACCAGGATTTCAACCCACAATCTTATAATTGTGACCGGGGAACGCTACCTCTGGGCCACTAGGACAATAAAAGCAGTCCTAGACTCTACTATATTTCACACAATGCCTGTTCAACGAGCTTATGGCGCTGTGAACCACTATAGGGGACCACCCGTGCCGCATAGGTGATCAGAGCAACGTTTAACCAAATGCGGCTTCGAAACCCGAGGATCCATATATATTTCATTAGCCCAATAAAGCACGCAGACTTCTACATATAATTAACGCCTCACCCCACCAGGATTTGAAGCCACGATCTTATAATTGTGACCGGGGGACGCTACCTCTGGGCCACCAGGACAATAAAAGCAATCCTAGACTTTACTATATTTCACACAAAGCCTGTTCAACGACCTTATGACGCTGTGAACCACTATAGGGGACCACCCGTGCCGCTTAGGTGATCAGAGCAACGTTTAACCAAATGCGGCTTCGAAACCTGAGGATCCATATATATTTCATTAGTCCAATAAAGCACGCAGACTTCTACATATAATCAACGCCTCAACCCACCAGGATTTGAAGCCACGATCTTATAATTGTGACCGGGGAACGCTACCTCTGGGCAACCAGGACAATAAAAGCAGTCCTAGACTCTGCTTTATTTCACACAAAGCCTGTTCAACGAGCTTATGGCGTCGTGAACCTCTAATGGGGACCACCCGTGCCACTTATGTGATAAGAGCAACGTGTTACCTAATGCGTTTTCGAAACAGGAGAATCCATATATATTTCATTAGCCCAATAAAGCACGCGGACTTCTACATATAATCAACACCTCACCCCACCAGGATTTAAACCCAAGATCTTATAATTGTGACCGGGGAACGCTACCTCTGGGCCACCAGGAAAAAAAAGCAGTCCTAGACTCTGCTATATTTCACACAAAGCCTGTTCCACGAGCTTATGGCCTTGCGTGAACCTCTAATAGAGGACCACCTGTAACCAGGTGATCAGGCAACGTTTTACCAAATCTGTGACTTCCAAAACCGAGGGTCCGCCTGCTGTTTCATTAGCCCAATAAAAGCACGCCGGACTTCTACATTATAATCAACACCTCACCCCACTAGTTCAAACCACGATCTTATAATTGTGACCCAGGGGTATGCTATCTGGGCCACCAGGACACTAAAAGCAGTCCTAGACTCTGCTATATTTCACACAAAGCCTGTTCAACGGGCTTATGGCACCGTGAACATCTAATGGGGACCACCCGTGCCGCTTAGGTGATCATAACAACGTTTTACCAAATGCTGCTTCAAAACACGAGGATCCATATATATTTCATTCCCCAATAAAGCACGCGGCTTCTACATATAATCAACACCTCACCCCACCAGGATTCGAACCCATGATCTTTTAATTGTGACCGGGGAACGCTACCTCTGGGCCACCAGGACAATAAAAGCAGTCCTAGACTCTGCTATATTTCACACAAAGCCTGTTCAACGGGCTTATGGCACCGTGAACATCTAATGGGGACCACCCGTGTCGCTTAGGTGATCATAACAACGTTTTACCAAATGCGGCTTTGAAACAGGAGGATCCATATATATTTCATTAGCCCAATAAAACACGCGAACTTCTACATATAATCAACACCTCACCCCACCAGGATTTCAACCACCGATCTTAAAATTGTGACCGGGGAACGCTACCTCTGGGCCACTAGGACAATAAAAGCAGTCCTAGACTCTGCTATATTTCACACAAAGCCTGTTCAACGAGCTTATGGCGCCGTGAACCTCTAATGGGGACCACCCTGGCCACTTAGGTGATCAGCGCAACGTTTTACCAAATGCGGCTTCAAAACACGAGGGTCCATATATATTTCATTAGCCCAATAAAGCACGCGGACTTCAACATATAATCAACACCTCACCCCACCAGGATTCAAACCCACGATCTTATAATTGTGACCGGGCTATGCTACCTCTGGGCCACCAGGACAATAAAAGCAGTCCTAGACTCTACTATATTTCACACAGAGCCTGTTGAACGAGCTTATGGCACCGTAAACCTCTAATGGGGACCACCCGTGCCGCTTAGGTGATCAGAGCAACGTTTTACCAAATCCGGCTACGAAACACGAGGATCCATATATATTTCATTAGCCCAATAAAGCACGCGGACTTCTACATATAATCAACACCTCACCCCACTAGGATTCAAACCCACGATCTTATAATTGTGACCGGGGTATGTTACCTCTGGGCCACCAGGACAATAAAAGCAGTCCTAGACTCTACTATATTTCACACAAAGACTGTTCAACGACCTTATGGCGCCATGAACCTCTAATGGGGACCACCTGTGCCACTTAGGTGATGAGAGCAACGTTTTACCAAATCCGGCTTGGAAACACGAGGATCCATATATATTTCATTAGCCCAATAAATCACTCGGACTTCTACATATAATCAACACCTCACCCTACCAGGATTCAAACCCACGATCTTATAATTGTGACCGGGTTATGCTACCTCTGGGCCACCAGGACACTAAAAGCAGTCCTAGACTCTGCTATATTTCACACAAATCCTGTTCAACGAGCTTATGGCGCGGCAGTGAACCTCTAATAGGGACCACCCGTGCGGCTTATGTGATCAGGCAACGTTTTACCGTCCGGCTTGGAAACACGAGGATCATATATATTTCATTAGCCCAATAAGCACTTTCGGACTTCACCATATAATCAACACCTCACCTACCAGGATTCAAACCCACAATCTTATAATTGTGACCGGGGTATCTACCTCTGGGCCACCAGGACAATAAAACAGTCCTGGAGCTCTACTATATTATTTCACACAAAGCCTGTTAAACAGGCTTATAGGCTATGAACTGCTGTAAGGGGACCACCCGTGCCGCTTAGGTGATCAGAGCAAACTTTTACCAAATCTTTTGATTTTCGAAACACGAGGATCATATATTTCATTATTGGCCCAAGCACGCAGACTTCTACATATAATCAACGCCTCACCCCACCATGATTTGAAGCCACGATCTTATAATTGTGACTGGGGAACGCTACCTCTGGGCCAACAGGACAATAAAAGCATTCGTAGACTCTACTATATTTCACACAAACCCTGTTCAACGACCTTATGGCGCCGTGAACCTCTAATGGGGACCACCCGTGCTGCTTAGGTGATCAGAGCAACGTTTTACCAAATGCGGCTTCAAAACACGAGGATCATATATATTTCATTCCCCAATAAAGCACGCGGCTTCTACATATAATCAACACCTCACCCCACCAGGATTCGAACCCATGATCTTCTAATTGTGACCGGGGAACGCTACCTCTGGGCCACCAGGACAATAAAAGCAGTCCTAGACTCTGCTATATTTCACACAAAGCCTGTTCAACGAGCTTATGGCGCTGAACCTCTAATGGGGACCATCCGTGCCACTTAGGTGATCAGAGCAACGTTTTACCAAATCCGGCTTCGAAACACAAGGATCCATATATATTTCATTAGCCCAATAGAGCACGCGGACTTCTACATATATTCAACACCTCACTCCACCAGGATTCGAACCAACGATCATATAATTGTGACCGAGGAACGCTACCTATGGGCCACCAGGACACTATAAGCAGTCCTAGACTCTACTATATTTCACACAAAGCCTGTTCAACGACCTTATGGCGCGATGAACTTCTAAGGGGGACCACCCGTGCCGCTTAGGTGATAAGAGCAACGTTTTACCAAATCCGGCTTGGAAACACGAGGATCCATAGATATTTCATTAGCACAAGAAAGCACGCGGACTTCTACATATAATCAACACCTCACCCCACCAGGATTTGAAGCCACGATCTTATAATTGTGACCGGGGAACGCTACCTCTGGGCCAAGAGGACAATAAAAGCATTCGTAGACTCTACTATATTTCACACAAAGCCTGTTCAACGACCTTATGGCGCCGTGAACCTCTAATGGGGACCACCCATGCTGCTTAGGTGATCAGAGCAACGTTTTACCAAATGCGGCTTCAAAACACGAGGATCCATATATATTTCATTCCCCAATAAAGCACGCGGCTTCTACATATAATCAACACCTCACCCCACCAGGATTCGAACCCATGATCTTCTAATTGTGACCGGGGAACGCTACCTCTGGGCCACCAGTACAATAAAAGCAGTCCTAGACTCTGCTATATTTCACACAAAGCCTGTTCAACGAGCTTATGGTGCTGTGAACCTCTAATGGGGACCATCCGTGCCACTTAGGTGATCAGAGCAACGTTTTACCAAATCCGGCTTCGAAACACAAGGATCCATATATATTTCATTAGCCCAATAGAGCACGCGGTCTTCTACATATAATCAACACCTCACTCCACCAGGATTCGAACCCACGATCTTATAATTGTGACCGAGGAACGCCACCTATGGGCCACCAGGACACTATAAGCAGTCCTAGACTCTACTATATTTCACACAAAGCCTGTTCAACGACATTATGGCGCCATGAACCTCTAATGGGGACCACCGTACCGCTTAGGTGATCAGAGCAAGGTTTACCAAATCCGGCGTGGAAACACGAGTATCCATATATATTTCATTAGCCCAATAAAGCACGCGGACTTCTACATATAATCAACGCCTCAACCCACCAGGATTTGAAGCCACGATCTTATAATTGTCAACGGGGAACGCTACCTCTGGGCCACCAGGACAATAAAAGCAGTCCTAGACTCTGCTATATTTCAAACAAAGCCTGTTCAACGAGCTTATGGCGCCGTGAACCTCTCATTGGGACCACCCGTGCCGCTTAGGTGATCAGAGCAACGTTTTACCAAATGCGGCTTCGAAATACGAGGATCCATATATATTTCATTAGCCCAATAAAGCACGCGGACTTCTACATATAATCAACACCTCACCCCACCAGGATTTAAACCCACGATCTTATAATTGTGACCGAGGAATGCTACCTATGGGCCACGAGGACACTATAAGCAGTCCTAGACTCTGTTATATTTCACACAAAACCTGTTCAATGAGCTTATGGCACCGTGAACCACTATAGGGGACCATCCGTGCCGCTTAGGTGATAAGAGCAACGTTTTACCAAATCCGGCTCGGAAACACGAGGATCCATATATATTTCATAAGCCCAATAAAACAAGCGGACTTCTACATATAATCAACACCTCACCCCACCAGGATTTGAACCCACGATCTTATAATTGTGACCGGGGAACGCTACCTCTGGGCAACCAGGACAATAAAAACAGTCCTAGACTCTACTATATTTCACACAAAGCCTGTTCAACGACCTTATGGCGCGAAGAACTTCTAAGGGGGACCACCCGTGCTGCTTAGGTGATAAGAGCAACGTTTTACCAAATCCGGCTTGGAAACACGAGGATCCATAGATATTTCATTAGCACAATAAAGCACGCGGACTTCTACATATAATCAACACCTCACCCCACCCGGATTTGAACCCACGATCTTATAATTGTGACCGGGGAACGCTACCTCTGGGCCACTAGGACAATAAAAGCAGTCCTAGACTCTACTATATTTCACACAAAGCCTGTTCAACGATTTTATGGCGCCGTGAACCTCTAATGGGGACCATCCGTGCCACTTAGGTGATCAGAGCAACGTTGTACCAAATCCGGCTTCGAAACACAAGGATCTATATATATTTCATTAGCCCAATAGAGCACGCGGACTTCTACATATAATCAACACCTCACTCCACCAGGATTCGAACCCACGATCTTATAATTGCTTGAGCCGAGGAACGCTACCTCTGGGCCACCAGGACAATAAAAGAAGTCCTAGACTCTGCTATATTTCACACAAAGCCTGTTCAACGAGCTAATGGCGTCGTGAACCTCTAATGGGGACCACCCGTGCCACTTAGGTGATCAGAGCAACGTTTTACCAGATGCGGCTTCGAAACAGGAGAATCAATATATATTTCATTAGCCCAATAAAGCACGCGGACTTCTACATATAATCAACACCTCACCCCACCAGGATTTAAACCCAAGATCTTATAATTGTGGCCGGGGAACGCTACCTCTGGGCCACCAGGACAATAAAAAGCAGTCCTAGACTCTGCTATATTTCACAAAGCCTGTTTAACAGGCTTATAGCGCCATGAGCCTCTAATGAGGGACCACCGTGCACGCTTGGGTGATCAGAGCAACGTTTTTACCGTCTCTTGAGTTCCAGAAACCGAGATCCATATATATTTCATTAGCCCAAAAAAGCAAGCGGACTTCTCCATATAATCAACACCTCACCCCACCAGGATTTCAACCCACAATCTTATAATTGTGACCGGGGAACGCTACCTCTGGGCCACTAGGACAATAAAAGCAGTCCTAGACTCTACTATATTTCACACAATGCCTGTTCAACGAGCTTATGGCACTGTGAACCACTATAGGGGACCACCCGTGCCGCATAGGTGATCAGAGCAACGTTTAACCAAATGCGGCATCGAAACCCGAGGATCCATATATATTTCATTAGCCCAATAAAGCACGCAGACTTCTACATATAATCAACGCCTCACCCCACCAGGATTTGAAGCCACGATCTTATAATTGTGACCGGGGAACGCTACCTCTGGGCAACCAGGACAATAAAAGCAGTCCTAGACTCTGCTATATTTCACACAAAGCCTGTTCAACGAGCTTATGGCGTCGTGAACCTCTAATGGGGACCACCCGTGCCACTTATGTGATAAGAGCAACGTGTTACCTAATGCGGCTTCGAAACAGGAGAATCCATATATATTTCATTAGCCCAATAAAGCACGCGGACTTCTACATATAATCAACGCCTCACCCCACCAGGATTTGAAGCCACGATCTTATAATTGTGACCGGAGAACGCTACCTCTGGGCCAACAGGACAATAAAAGCATTCGTAGGCTCTGCTATATTTCACACAAAGTCTGTTCAACGAGCTTATGGCGCTGTGAACCTCTAATGGAGACCACCCGTGCTGCTTAGGTGATCAGAGGAACGTTTTACCAAATGCGGCTGGAAACGCGGGATCCATATATATTTCATTGGCCAATAAAGCACGCGGACTTCTACATATAATCAACGCCTCACCCGACCAGGATTTGAAGCCACGATCTTATAATTATGACCGGGGAATGCTACCTTTGGGCCACCAGGACAATAAAAGCAGTCCTAGACTCTGCTATATTTCACACAAAGCCTGTTCAACGAGCTTATGGCGCTGTGAACCACTATAGGGGACCACCCGTGCCGCTTAGGTGAACAGAGCAACGTTTAATCAAATGCGGCTTCGAAACCCGAGGATCCATATATATTTCATTAGCCCAATAAAGCACGCAGACTTCTACATATAATCAAAGCCTCACCCCACCAGGATTTGAAGCCACGATCTTATAATTGTGACCTGGGGACGCTACCTCTGGGCCACCAGGACAATAAATGCATTCCTAGACTCTGTTATACTTCACACAAAGCCTGTTCAACGGGCTTATGGCACCGTGAACCTCTAATGGGGACCACCCGTGCCGCTTAGGTGATCATAACAACGTTTTACCAAATGCGACTTCGAAACAGGAAGATCCATATATATTTCATTAGCCCAATAAAGCACGCGAACTTCTACATATAATCAACACCTCACCCCACCAGGATTTCAACCAACGATCTTATAATTGTGACCGGGGAACGCTACCTCTGGGCCACTAGGACAATAAAGCGATCCTGAACTCTGCTATATTTCACACAAAAGCCTGTTCAACGAGCTTGCTGGCGCCGTGAACCTCCTAATGGGGACCATCCGTGCCGCCGCCAGGTGATCAGGGCAACGTTTTGCAAATCCGGCTTCGAAACACAAGGATCCCGCCTTATATCTCGACAGCCCAATAGAGCCTTGGGACTTCTACATATAATCAACACCTCACTCCACCAGGATTCGAACCCACGATCTTATAATTGTGACCGAGGAACGCTACCTATGGGCCACCAGGACACTATAAGCAGTCCTAGACTCTACTATAGTTCACACAAAGCCTGTTCAACGACCTTATGGCGCCATGAACCTCTAATGGGGACCACCGTACCGCTTAGGTGATCAGAGCAACGTTTTTCCAAATCCGGCTGGAAACACGAGGATCCATATATATTTCATTAGCCCAATAAAGCACGCGGACTTCTACATATAATCAACGCCTCACCCGACCAGGATTTGAAGCCACGATCTTATAATTGTCACCGGGGAATGCTACCTCTGGGCCACCAGGACAATAAAAGCAGTCCTGAGACTCTGCTTATATTTAACACAAAAGCCTGTTCAGCGAGCTTATGGCGCCGTGTGAACCTCTCATTAGGACCACCTGTATTAAGCAGGTGATCAGAGCAACGTTTTTACCAAATGTAAACCCCGAGCCACGAGGATCCATATATATTTCATTAGCCCAATAAAGCATCAGGACTTCTACATACTAATCAACACCTCACCCCCACCGGGATTTAAACCCACGATCTTATGGTGTGACAAGAGAACCTTCACCTCTGGGCCTGGGATAGTAAAAAGCAGTCTAGGCTCTGCTATATTTCACACAAAGCCTGTTCAACGAGCTTATGGCGCCGTGAACCTCTAATGGGGACCATCCGTGCCACTTAGGTGATCAGAGCAACGTTTTACCAAATCCAGCTTCGAAACACAAGAATCCATATATATCTCATTAGCCCAATAGAGCACGCGGACTTCTACATATAATCAACACCTCACTCCACCAGGATTCGAACCCACGATCTTATAATTGTGACCGAGGAACGCTACCTATAAGCAGTCCTAGACTCTACTATATTTCACACAAAGCCTGTTCAACGACCTTATGGCGCCATGAACCTCTAATGGGGACCACCGTACCGCTTAGGTGATCAGAGCAACGTTTTACCAAATCCGGCTGGAAACACGAGGATCCATATATATTTCATTAGCCCAATAAAGCACGCGGACTTCTACATATAATCAACGCCTCACCCGACCAGGATTTGAAGCCACGATCTTATAATTGTGACCGGGGAATGCTACCTCTGGGCCACCATGACAATAAAAGCAGTCCTAGACTCTGCTATATTTCACACAAAGCCTGTTCAACGAGCTTATGGCGCCGTGAACCTCTCATTGGGACCACCTGTGTCGCTTAGGTGATCAGAGCAACGTTTTACCAAATGCGGCTTCGAAACACGAGGATCCATATATATTTCATTAGCCCAATAAAGCACGCGGATTTCTACATATAATCAACACCTCACCCCACCAGGATTTAAACCCACGATCTTATAATTGTGACCGGGGAACGCTACCTCTGGGCCACCAGGATAATTAAAGCAGTCCTAGACTGTGCTATATTTCACATTGGCCTGTTCAACGAGCTTTGGCGCCGTGAACCTCTAATGGGGACCACCCGTGCCGCTTAGGTGATCAGAGCAACGTTTTACCAAATGCGGCGTCAAAACACTAGGATCCATATATATTTCATTTGCCCAATAAAACACGCGGACTTCTACATATAATCAACACCTCACCCAACCAGGATTCGAACCCACGATCTTCTAATTGTGACCGGGGAACGCTACCTCTGGGCCACCAGGACAATAAAAGCAGTCCTAGACTCTGCTATATTTCACAAAAAGCCTGTTCAACGAGCTTATGGCGCTGTGAACCTCTAATGGGGACCATCCGTGCCGCTTAGGTGATCAGAGCAACGCTTTACCAAATCCGGCTTGGAAACACGAGGATCCATATATATTTCATTAGCCCAATAAAGCACTCGGACTTCTACATATAATCAACACCTCACCCCACCAGGATTCAAACCCACAATCTTATAATTCTGACCGGGGAACACTACCTCTGGGCCAACGGGACAATAAAAGCATTCGTGGGCTCTGCTATATTTCACACAAAGCCTGTTCAACGAGCTTATGGCGCTGTAAACCTCTAATGGAGACCACCCGTGATGCCTAGGTGATCAGAGCAACGTTTTACCAAATGCGGCTTCAAAACACGAGGATCCATAT
>NW_024748212.1:0-6378 GCF_018991925.1 Homarus americanus
GGGCCAACTGTGATTTTTCAAAGCTCGGATTTATTTCTAACTCAGTGGCAGAGTCCAGCATCTTGCCAAGAGGACCAGACCATCTGTTGTTTGAAAGAGTCTTACCATCCAGCTCCTGGATCAGATGTCTGAGTGGCAACTCGTTGGTGTGGAGGTCACAAACAATCCAGACCAGCTTCCTCCCAATCTTCCGCTCTATCCACTGTATGACCCCCCCTTGCCACCCTGTGTTCATGTTGGTGCTGTCCCCTCCAATGGCCTGCAGGGTCTGGTCTACGTTCCTCTCTCTGAGCCAGTTCACAATGTTATCTGCCACTATCTCAGCTAGTTTCACCGGTGGTAAATGCTTTTATGCCGGGTGAGATATGCAAATACTTCCTCTGGTTCACTGCAGCAGGGTAGGTGTTGCACTCATTCACCATGGCAGGGAACAACTTGTCAGAATCTCCAACTTTCATGAACACTTTAGTGTCATCCCTTCTCCCATCAAAGAACAAACAATTGACTCCATTTTCTCTTATCCCCTTATCAAACTCCTCTTCTAGGTTACTGACAAGTTTCTCCTGAGCTCTCCTTACTTTGTTATGATCTATCACCAGGTGAACATCATCAGGTGTTATCAAACCACCGTCAATCCAGGCAGCTGTTGCTCTCTCTGCAGTTTCTCTGAGACCAGTGTGGTGTCGCATGCTGGCCAGAGCTATGCTCGGGATATCTTTCCTATTTCGAATGTTATGCCTGGAAGGTTTGGGATCATTATTTTCTGGGTTAGGGACAAAGTCACCATTCTCCTGGTCAGCACTCGGATCAGCCATGGGGAAGTTATTAAACTCTGAATCAGCTTGACTCCAATCATCGGCCTTTTTTACCTCACCCTGGGCCTTCTCAAGTCTCTTTTCCTCGGCAACTCTTCTCGTCTTCTGTCTCTCTGTGGCAGCCTCCTGTCTCTTGGACTCCGGAATATCTTGGCTAGAAATCTCGTGAGGCCTAACGCTGCCAGTCTTCTCTCTCTCTGTGTGACCGTACCAGTTCGATCACAGGAATATTCAGTTCCCGCGCTTTACGCAAGTACCGCAGAGATGTGGGCCTCCCAGATTTACAGTCACGATCGCATCCAAACTCAAGGACAGAGAAGGAAAAATTGGGCACTTCACAGAAGGTATAATCCAAATAACTGGTCAGTTGCTTGGCAAAGCTGTCCTTAACTGCAAGTTTTCACTCTCCCAAAGAGAGATATCTGCCTTTTCCCAACTTTGGCTAGCAGTCTCTCCACCTAATCTTCCTGACATTTATGACTGGAGGCTTGAACTGGGCGTTAGCCAGGGTGCACTGTGCCAGGAACTTGGCTTTGGTCATATCACTGGCAATGTCTATGTATGTATATTATGTAGGCTGGATTATGTATTATGTGTATATTATGTATGTGCTCCATTTATATTTATTCAGCCCACAACTAGCCTTTTGGAAATAATGGCAATGTTGTTACCATATCCCACATGCTTAATTAATGTGCCTGGCGACGTATGGAAGCTGCTAATGTATCACTTGCCATACGTCGTCTATGGTAGTTGACCAAGAGCTTAGCTAGGGAGCAGTGCTACCCACCTCTGTGTACATACTCTTATCCAGTAAACCGAACCTACAAAACTATACAGGTGTTTGTGTTCTCTCCTGTATATAGAACTTATTACCCAGAACACCTAACATGGCGCAGTGCGTAGTTTTACTGGATTATTACGAGTGATTAGTGCAAGTTTGTGGAAAGCCGGCTTATGCGGCTTATGACTCCCGCCTTTTTGTCAACCCCGCGTCATGCCTCGAAGAATTTCGCAACTTTGAGCAGTGTCAGTGACAGTGATTTTCTGTGAAGTGTTTAGTGCATTGTGTGTTTTGTGCCATTCATGTGTGACCTTGTTCGAACGGATTTCCAAGGTATACGGCATGTTCTGGGCATTTGTGGGGTGTAGAGCTCAGCGCACCCTCCTCTGACCGTTTACAGAGAGCGACTGAGCTACTCCTATCTCCACCCCCTCCCTCACAGCGCCGCCTCCACCCCCCCTCACAGCTGGGGCGAGACGCTCTGCCTGCCTGGGACACACACACATACATGTACTAACACTTGCTGACCGCGCGGTTTCTTATATATATTTTATATATATAACCTACTTATCTGTGTATTTAATTAAATTTTTTGTCTGAAATCTTGTTGATACGACGGGCTGACCGGTCAACACTGATTTAAGACACAGTACACAGATAAAGTAGTTATGTCTCATGCCTTACGTAGCCGTGGACCCAGCGCCTGGATGAGTCAAGCGGATGATAGTCCCCCAGAGATGGATGACCAGGCCGGCCCAGCTCCCACAACATCGCGCAGCCCTTCACCTCAACATTCAGCGTTATCTCCTGAGATAATTGCCTTAATGAAGTTTATGAGAGATGAGAGACGCGAGGATGAAGCTCACAGACGTTTGGCGGATGAGCACAGAAGGCAAGCAGAGGCAGAACGAGACCACCAACGGAGAATGGAAGACAGTGCACGGTTTGAAGCCTTGATGTCTCGCCTCACTGTTAACCAAGCCCCTGGCTCTAACACTGCCTCGGTACTGAATGGTTCAGATACCTCATCCATGCTTCCTTCACGCCCCCCAGCCCCACCTAAAGCAGCAGCTCAAACACCGCCCATCTTGGAGCCTGATGTAAATTTCCAGACCTTTCGCGAATGGCGGCGGCGGTGGGCTGATTATGCTACAATGGTGGATCTCCAGAGTTTGTCACAGCCTAAACAACTCATCCAGCTGCGTATGTGCCTGTCCTTGGAAATTCAGCGTGTCTTGGAACATACGTTGCAAGTACCCCCAACCTCTTCGCTGTCTGTAGAGGAGGTACTGGACATTCTACAACGGCACATCAAAGGACAGCAGAATGAAGCTCTGCGCAGGAGGGAATTGTTTAGCTGCAGACAGATGGAGGGTGAGTCTTTTGACGCCTTTTATGTACGTCTTAAGAGAGCCTCGGAAGAGGTAGATATATGTCTAGGCCACCACCAGCAGTGCGAGACCCAGTTGAAGCAGGTGGTCTGATAGGTATTGGAGACGAGGAACTTGTCCAACGCCTCACCTCCCTCGACTCTTCCTCTTCTCTCAAGGATGTGTTGACGATATGTCGCTCCTATGAGGCTGCCAGGTGTGCCACCTCTGCCATCCAAGCTCCCCCTACAGCTGTACGCGCTGTGTCCCGGTACAAGAAGGACAAGAAGTCTGCTCCTACGCCTTCGCCCACCACGTCCACGCCCGGTTCATTTTGCAACAACTGTGGTAAGCAGCACGGAACACAGGTATGTCCAGCTGCTCAGTCTACCTGCAACAGTTGCGACCGTAAGGGCCACTGGTCACTCACAGTACGGTGCCCAGCCAAACGCGTCCAGTGCAATGTGTGCGGCCGTCTGGGCCACTATGACAAGTGTTGCCCTTCCAACAAACCCAAGGAACAGCGTCAACGGAAGCTTCGGCGCCCTTCTACCAGTGAGGGCCGCCCACAGTCGCCAAATCAGAGGCACGACGACCCTGGACAAAGCCCGACCCATTTTAGGAGGGTGTACTCCTCGCATCCCAGGACCAAAGTCCCCCAGTACATCAGCGTCATCGTGACCTACGGCGGTGTGTCATCCCGTCTTCAGATGTTGCCCGACACCGGCGCTGATACTACAGTCATCGGTCCCCAGCATTTGCAATGCTTGGGGCTCTCTCCAAGCGATCTAGGACCGCCTCCCAAGGACCTCTGCGTCACGGCAGATGGTTCACAGATGGCCCCAGCCCTAGGTTCACTTTCCGCCGCACATGTCTGCCTTTGGCAACAGGTCGTGTCAGGCCTGGTTGGCGTGCATAATGGTGTCTGACTCCCGCCGCTGTCCTACGAACATTGTCCAAGGATTGGCCATCATCTCCCAGGACTTCCAACACGATTCTCGGTGGTACGCCAACGGTGCGGAAGGGGCAGCAGCACCTGCCGCCCTCTACCTCGGCCAGTGACACCTCTCCTTCATTGGTTGTCATAACGCATCACGTCCCCGCCTTGGCTCCGCTTCGACAGTCACCGTGGAGCTGAGGCCACCAAACGACGTGCACGACAGACTGTGTTCCGGCCTGGCATCGACCCCGACATCTCCAATGCTGTCCAGGTGTGTAAGCCCCGCCACGTATTACAACCCAGCCAGCAGCAGGTACCCTTCATGAGTGACGACAACCCCACCCGCCCCTTTGAGTCTGTGTCGGCCGACTTTTTCTGTGTGTCAGGAAAGTCCTTCCTGGTTATCGTCGACCATCTCTCTGGTTGGCCGGTTGTCATCAAGGGCGGTAATGACACGACGTCTGCCGCCACCATCAGCAAGTTCCGCCACTACTTCCGTGACGTGGGCGTTCCTGTACGCCTGCGAACCGGCAGGCCTCCAGTTCTGGCGGAACGCGCCATTCGCGGCCGATAGAGTCCGGCATGTGTTGTCATCGACCCGTACCCGCAGTCCAACGGCCGCGCTGGGGCTGCTGTCCGTCTTGAAGCACCCTCATCATGGGTGGCCCTTTTGGGGAAATTGACTGCAGGCCTTCGACCAGGAATGTGAACTACAACACCTAACTACCAGACGCTCCCCTGCCCGGTTTTTGTACTTGACGCCCCTTCGTTCTTGTGTCCCTGCTCACCCTCAATCCTTCTCCAAGGAGTGGCAGGCTAAGACAGAGGATTGTGATCGCCGAGCCGCCGAACGTGTTCAGGACGTCGTCGCCCGCTACAACAACCACGCCCGTTCTCTCCCCAGGTTGAGTGTCGGTACCCAAGTCCGTGTTCAGGACCCGACCTCCCTACGTTGGGACAAAGTAGGCGTAGTCATGGGTCTCGGCAGGTCACGGGACTACCAGGTGCGGTTACCCAGTGGTCGCGTGTGGTGGAGGAACCGCCGTTTTCTCCGCCCCGTAACACTGCCTTCTGCTGGCCCCGCCACCGGTGTTGAGTCCCATACCCTTCCCAGTGATGAAGCCCCTCGACGCTCAGAACGGATCCAGAAGAAAAGGTCCGCTCAAGACTTTGCTATGAGCGTATAGGGGGGAGGGAGGTGTATGTATATTATGTATGCTGGATTATGTACTATGTATGTATATTATGTATGTGCTCCATTTATATTTATTCAGCCTAGCTAGCAGCGTGTGGCAATGTTATTACCATATCCCACACGCTTAATTAATGTGCCTGGCGACGTATGGAAGCTGCTAATGTATCACTTGCCATACGTCGTCTATGGTAGTTGACCAGGACCTTAGCTAGGGAGCAGTGCTATCCACCTCTGTGCACATACTCTTATCCAGTAAACCGAACCTACAAAACTATACAGGTGTTTGTGTTCTCTCCTGTATATAGAACTTATTACCCAGAACATCTAACATAGACCACACACTCATGCACCAGTGGGTCAAACACTCCTCACACACCAGTATACCACACACTCCTCACACACCAGTAGATCACACACTCCTCACACACCAGTAGATCAAACACTACTCACACACCAGTAGATCACACACTCCTCACACACTCCGCACACAACAGTAGATCACACACTACTCACACACCAGTAGATCACACACTCCTCACACACCAGTAGATCACACACTCCTCACACATTCCACACACACCAGTTGACCACACACTCCTCACAAAACAGTAGATCACACACTCCTCACACACCAGTAGACCATACACTCCTCACACACCAGTAGATCACACACTCCTCACACACCAGTAAATCACACACTCCTCACACACCGTTAGACCAGACACTTCTCACACACCAGTAGATCACACACCAGTAGATCACACACTCCTCACACACCAGTAGACCACACACTCCTCACACACCAGTAGATCACACACTCCTCACACACCAGTAGACCACACACTCCTCACACACCAGTAGATCACACACTCCTCTCACACCAGTAGATCACGCACTCTTCAAACACTCCTCACACACCAGTAGATCACACACTTCTCACACACCAGTACATCACACACTCCTCACACACCAGTAGACCACACACTCCTCACACACCAGTAGACCACACACTCCTCACATACCAGTAGAACACACACTCCTCACACACCAGTAGATCACACACTCCTCATACACCAGTAGACCACAAACTCCTCACACACCAGTACACCACACACTCCTCACACACCAGTAGACCACACACTCCTCACACACCAGTAGATCACAGACTCCTCACACACCAGTAGACCACACACTCCTCACACACCAGTAGATAACACACTCCTCACACACCAGTAGATCACACACTCCTCACACACCAGTAGATCACACACTAC
>NW_024748213.1:0-38556 GCF_018991925.1 Homarus americanus
CCTCACCACACACTCCACTCAGGGCCTAACCACCACACACTCAGGGCCTCACCACACACTCCAACCAGGGCCTCACCACACACTCCACTCAGGGCCTCACCACACACTTCACTCAGGGTATCACCACACACTTCACTCAGGGCCTCACCTCACACTCCACTCAGGGTCTCACCACACACTTCACTCAGGGCCTCACCACACACTCCACTCAGGGCCTCACCACACACTTCACTTAGGGCCTCAACACACACTCCACTCAGGGCCTCATCACACACTCCATTCAGGGCCTCAACAAAGGTAGACCTGAGGCAAGGTAAACACAGTACAGTATATATATATACCGGTACATCTTTCATGATGTTTTAATATACACTGACAAGATGCTCTTCTTCTTCACAGGATAACGACAAGCCAGAAGAGTGTAAAGTCTGTTTTGACAACTTTGATGAAGCTCTTCGACGCCCGTGCTCTCTGCCGTGTGGCCACACCTTCTGCACTGTCTGCATTGTTGACATGATAAAGAACTCTCAGTTCACCTGTCCCACCTGCCGTGCTGACCACAACACTTTGGCTCTTACTGATGTAACTCAACTTCCCATAAACTATGGGATGGAATCATTCATAAGGAGACTTAAAGGTGTGTCGCTCAAGCCAGCACAAACAAAGGCACCAACAAAACCTCCTCAAGATGGACCCAGAGGCATTAGCAAGAAGTTACGGTCCTTGTTGCAGGAGGAGATGAACAAGGTCATCAGCCTCATCACTGCCTGTGATGAGAAACTGTCCCAGCTGGGAAAATATGGGAAGAAGGTGAAAGGCTTGAAAACTGGACACAACCTTCTTGAGGACAGACTGAATGGTCTGCTGGAACAAAACAAGGCAGCAAAAGAACTTGTGGAGCAGGAGGAGACCAGTGTGGAGGATATGAGCACTGAAGGAGAGGAAGAAAAGCAGCAGCTGCAGGCTGTGCTGGAGTGCCTCAACACAGTCAACTCTCTTCAGGAGTTTCACACCGCCATCGAGGACGCTGATCGGCGTAGTGTGGTGACAGAAGATTGGATCCACAAGTGCCAGGAACAATTCTCCAAACGTGAACACTGTCCACACCTCAGTGAAGGTATGTTAGTGGAGGCTACTAAACCATAATATTTACAGTAATAGCATTTGGTGATCTTTGATGGTTGTTGTGTACAGTTCCTTCAGTAAATAACTTGATGGTTATTTCAACAAAATGTTAGGATCCAAGTGTTGACTTTCTCATGTGAGGTGAAGTAACTTTACACTTGGTACTTCACCCAGTTGCTAACAAGAAGACACAGCATATGAGTAATTTCTTTAACATCACTTAATGCAGCATCATGTATAAATGATTAAAATCATACACTTTATTCTTTCTCAGGAGACTGAAAACATTTACACACAATTTAGGTCTTAAAAAATACAAATATATTCCTTTACTTATACACAGACGCACCTTTATGTTAACAAAGTTTTTAAGACAAATTGGTCCATAAGTCGTTGAGAGGAAGACCCCAGCTGGGAGACTTGGCCCTCTCCATTGATGCTTCTACTTGGAAAGATTCACAATAAAATAAATCTCATGTTTATGTAATAATTTTCGTCTGAAAGAGACAAAGTTATAATAAAACTGACATGCTGTTGACTTATGAGTACAGTACAGTGCAGCACAGTACAGTACAGCACAGCACAGTACAGCACAGTACAGCACTGTACAACACAGCACAGCACAGTGCAGTACAGCACAGTGCAGCACAGCACAGTACAACACAGTACAACACAGCACAGCACAGTGCAGTACAGCACAGTGCAGCACAGCACAGTACAACACAGTACAGCACAGTGCAGCACAGTACTGTACAGTACAGCACAGCACAGTACAACACAGTACAGTACAGCACAGTACAGCACAGCACAGTACAACACAGTACAGCACAGTGCAGCACAGTATAGCACAGCACAGTACAACACAGTACAACACAGTACAATGCAACTGGTACAATACAGCACAGTACAGCACAGCACAGTACAGCACAGTACCAACACAGTACAGTACAGCACAGTGCAACACAACTGATACCAACACAGTACAATGCAACTGATGCAACACCAGCACAGTACGACACAGTACAGCAATTACAGCACAGTACAGCACAGCACAGTACAACACAGTACAACCTGATACCAGAGTACAAGCACAATACCCTTTTAGCTTCAATTACCAAACACCAGTACCAGTACAAGCACAAGTACATAGCACACAACACCAATTTTCAAACACAGTACAACACAATTGCAGCATAGCACAGTACAACCACAGTACAGTACCAGCACAGTAGCACAGTACAACCTGGTACAACACAGTACAGTGCCAGCACAGTGCAGCACAGTACAGCACAGTACAGCACAGCACAGTACAACACAGTACAACACAGTACAGTACAGCACAGTACAACACAGCACAGTGCAACACAGTACAACACAGTACAGTGCAGCACAGTGCAGCACAGTACAGCACAGTACAGTACAGTGCAGCACAGTGCAGCACAGTACAGCACAGTACAGCACAGCACAGCACAGCACAGTACAGCACAGTACAGTACAGTGCAGCACAGTACAGCACTGTACAGCACAGCACAGTACAGCACAGTGCACCACAGTACAGTACAGTGCAGCACAGTACAGTACAGCACAGTGCAGCACAGTACAGCACAGTACAGCACAGTACAGTACAGTACAGCACAGTACAGCACAGTACAACACAGTACAGCACAACACAGTACAACACAGTACACTACAGCACAGTACAGCACAGTACTGCACAGTACAGCACAGCACAGTGCAGTACAATACAGCACAGTTGACTTTGTTGAATATTTCAGTTATTTAAACATTTTATGTACAGTATTGTGCAGTAATATACCCGGGAGGGAGAAGCACACATATCCAGAGAGCTCATAAAGACATGGAAGAAATTATTGGCATCTTTGTGGAAGAATAGTGACAGTAAAAACAGTGGACATACAGGTGTTACAGTAAAGTAATTATAACAAGTATTGTACAGTACAATGGCAGGCAACTGTTCATTCTAACCTAAAATTGGTGGTAGGAACCAGATCATTAAGATCAGGGTCCAAAATGTTATCGAAACTCTTGAAGGAATTTGGCCCAAATGAAAGCCCAAATCATGAGCATATCTATAGTAAAGTGGTGTTTGTGGGTAACAACTCATAGTCAAAGTTTTCTCTGTTAGAATCAGGGACAGAGGTGTCCCATACTCATACCTAATTTATGATGGAAAAACTAATTCAAAGAGAAAAAATAATTTAACGTTTGTCCAATTTTAACAAGTCGTATGAATACTTAACATGTAGAAGTATGTCCATTGTAGCTCAGGTGTTAATAATCCAGTATGTCATTCATAGGGACTCTGGTCAAGAATGACTCCAACTAACCTTTTGCTCTTATGTAGGTTTGACCATTTTAATTCACTTAATATGTCAGAAAGGTTGTAGCTTCACTCTTGTGCTCAACAACACATCAGTGGTATTGTTTTAATGGTTCCATCTTTGATGTCCAGTAATATTTGTGTTGGTAACAACAGGTGCAGGAGAGCATCAGGTTGGCCCTGGACACGATACCCACAGAGGCTGTTGCCACAGCTGCCCCCCTCCACCTGGGAGACTCAGCCTCCACCATCTTGGAGAAATTTGATGAAATCACTGCAAACAAATTTGTAACTGTTGATGAAATCACTACAATCAAATTAACTGTAAGTTTAACATCTTAAGACCTTTTTCCCACTAAGATAAAAAATTGAAGTAATATTGATAGTAAATTATTATTAATATTATTAATATTTTGAATTATTATTATTATTATTGTTATTATTATTATTATTATTATTATTATTATTATTATTATTATTATTATTATTATTATTATTATTATTATTTTATACAATACATGATTTGAAGGACCATGGTGGCTGAGTGGATACAGCATTTGCCTCCTGATCCAGGGGTCAGTGGTTTGATTCCTGGGCACTCCCTGTTCACCCAGCTGTAAATGGGTACCTTAAGTTTACAACTTGGGGAAGCAAATGGGATGGAGTGCATTACCGGCCATGCTGCCTCCTTGTGTCCCGAAGGCTTAGTATACAGTGTGCTGTATCCACACTGTCCCTGCCTATGGGACCCACTTTCACATGATTTGAAGGATTATCCAGGTTTAGGCTCAGTAGAAAGAATCATTAACAGGTGTAGTTATAACTGCTCCTTTACCATCTGGACTAATGATCTGTCCCACATAGGAAAGGAGTCATACACAAATTAATTTAATAACAGCAAAGTACAATAGATCCCACCTAATGTGCACGGTTACATTCCAACACACACCTTTTACCCAGACGTGGAGTAGACCGTGTTGACGTGTCCTCTCCGTGCAGCTCCGTCTTGACAGAGGTCTTAAGTCCATCCCTGTTGTTAATTCCATCAGTTCATCTTGTCCTGGGTCTACCAACGGGTCTTCTACCTCGTGGTTGTCAATCGCGTATGAGCGCGAGGTCTCTCGTCGGTGACGTTCTTCCCGTGTGACCGCACCGTCTTAGTTGGTTTCCTTCCACCTGGGTCACAGTAGGTTCTAGGCCTAAGGTATTTCTTATGCTGGTGTTTCTAATTCTCTCTTTTAGTCACTCCCACAATAAGTGTGACGACCCACATTTCTGCAGCTTCTATTTTACTATTTAATTTTTTGTATAATACCCAAGTCTCGCTTCCGTGTAAAAGTGTTGTTTGAGAACGGTGTTGTAGATGTGGACTTTTACTCATATTTGAGTCTTTGAAGAGTGGATAGAGAGTGCCAACATTCTTCCTGAATTACAGTACAGTAGTTAGGGTTTTTTCATTATCTTTTAGCTGCTTTAATTTTTTATGTACAATATTGTGGTTTTCTTGTCAATGATTAACCCAATATTTCCCATATGTTATGGTATTCAATATACAAATAGTCGCCCAATGAATGGTTTTCAAGGAACCTAACCCATTGGTATAGTGAGGTAAATCTGTACTCGCCGTCTGGGCCACATCGTCCGCGTGAGTGAATGTCTCGGTCATTCCATCTCTTTGTCCATCTTCTCTAATTAATTGGACCACATACAGTAGATGACAAAGAGGGTCGGAGACAGGACGCTTCCCCGTCCGACGCCACAATGTGTCCAGATAGTTCTCTCCTCCAGTGACAGTACAGGTAAACCTCCAGATACGATGGGATTAGTTTCCTGAAAAACCCATTGCTGGGTGAATTATATTTTTCTATGTCAAATCAGTGATATTTTATAAGGAAACAATATGTACGTAGTAGGTAGTAGGCAGCTACCACACAGGGAGGTACTACCGCCTGGGAAGATATTGGAAGCATAATGTGTTGTCTAATGGTAGACCCTGCTGCTATATGGCATCACGAAAATTGTGACCAAGTCCCAGGTTGCTGATCTATCTTTCTGCCTCATTTACACACAATTGCAGGGTCTCAACTGTCTCTCTTACTATTGACAACACCACAAATAAAACCGTACTCATTCTTGATCTGTTTTATTCATTCTATTTTATTCTCCTATGTAAGTTGATATTAATACTGAAGCGGGGCCTTCTCGGATGGGTCCCACTGGTCGGGAAGGTTGTGGAACCCAGGGCCGACCTGATCATCATCAAGCTACTGGGGCCTCAACTGACGCCACCACCGTTGCTGGAGGATCGACTTTTTTCACACTTCAATTTTCCAACATTCGCGGACTGAGATCCAATTTTTCTTCTGTGGAGCACCATCTATCAACCTCTTCCCCCGACCTCTTACTACTCTCCGAACTTCAACTGACCAAAGCAGCTTCACCCAAACCTTTTCAAGTCTCTAACTACAACCTTTCTACCTACTTCCGTTCTAAGGGAGGTGTATGCGCCTACTGCAATACACGTACACCTATAGCCCGACTCACGGATCTTGAATCTCCCTTTTATGATGTCATCTGGCTCTAAATATCTCTACCTACTGTGACTATTTTTCTTTGTTTCCTATACTGTTCTCCCAACTCTACCAACTATTTTGAACTCTTTGACTATCTCACTTCTTGCCATGAGTCATTGCCATCCACACACCCCAACACCGAGATCCTCTACCTAGGGGATATCAATGTACATCACAGAGAGTGGCTTGGCTTTGCAAGGGATGACCCAGGTGGAGCTGAGGCACTCTCTTTTTCCTTAATTTATGATTTGGAACAAATAATCAAACACCCTACACGTGTTCCTGATCGACACGATCAACTTGCTAACATTCTTGATCTTTGTTTTACCTCCAACCCCTCACACTATTCATACTCAATTTTTGTCCCCTTAAGGTCTTCTGATCACAATCTTATTTCTGTTAAATCAAACTGGGCACGACCACCTCCCCCACCCCCCTCTTAAATGTCAACTATGGCACTATCGGAGGGCAAGCTGGCAATCCTTGCGAGAATTCTTTACCAACTTTCCTTGGGATGAATGTAGCTTTTCCACTCGGGATGCCCCAGTATGTGCTGACAGCATTGCTGGGGTTATACAGGGCGGTATGAGTGCATTTATCCCATCTTCTACCAAAACTTTCACGTTACAATCATGGTTTGATCGCTCCTGCTCTCTTGCTTGCAGGGTGAGAGATAGGGCATATCGAGCTATGAAACTATCTCCTATTACCCACATCTCTTTCAGTACTTCTAGGAATCGTTGTAAGGCTATTCTTCGTAGGGCTAAGCGGAATTTTATTAAAAGAAAGACTGCTGTCCTGACTAATTCTTCCTCCAGTAAATCCTTCTGGTCCTTAGCTAAAAACATCGGTAATAACTTCTGCACGCCTTCTTTTCCTCCCCTCTTCCGTCCCAATAACTCTATAGCCAACTCTCCCCCTGAGAAAGCCAACCTCTTTGGCACCTTATTCTCCTCTAATTCCACCTTATATGATTCCCACTCTATCCCTCCTACCCCTGCACCTCCTACTGAACCTATGCACTTTCCTATAATCTCCACTCGCAGGGTTGCCGGTGTGTTATCCAGGTTGGATGTGAGTAAGGCGCATGGACCGGACGGAATACCCCCTCGTGTTCTGAGGAAGTTTGCTGAAGCCCTGGCCCCTGTGCTTGCTCGCCTCTTTCGCCTTTGCCTCAAAACCAAAACTTTTCCTTCTTCTTGGAAGCATGCCTTGGTTCAGCCCATCCCAAAGAAGGGTGACCATTCTAATCCCTCTAACTATCGCCCCATTGCTCTAACTTCATCCCACTCGAAACTATCTTGAACTCCCATTTTCTCCGTCACTTTGAACGCCTTTCTCTTTTGTCGGATCACCAGTATGGCTTTCGCCAGGCGAGATCTACTGGTGATCTGCTCTCCTATTGCACCCATCTTTGGTCATCCTCTCTTAAGGATTATGGGGATACTTTTATCGTGGCCCTCGACATCTCCAAAGCATTAGACAGGGTATGGCACAAGTCTTTGCTATCTAAACTTCCCTCTTTTGGTTTCTCTCCCCCACTTTGTTCTCTCATCTCTAGCTTCCTTGAGAATCTATCCATGGCAGTTGTTGTCGAGGGATAAATTTCTCGCTCTTTCTCTACCAATAGTGGCGTACCACAGGGATCTGTTCTTTCACCAACTCTCTTCCTTCTTTTTATCAGTGATTTACTTCACACTACAACTAATTCTATCCATTCTTACGCCTATGATTCTACTCTTCACTCTTCCTCACATTTTCCCCTTCCTCCTAACTCTCAAACTAGATCTGTTTCTCGAACTGATATCATTACTTCTATCAACGTGGATCTGTGCTGCATCTCTGAATGGGGAGAGACAAACTTGGTTAAGTTCAATAGAAACAAAACTCAATATTTACCAATCACACTTTGTAAAGTAGACGATCTCCCACCAATTACATTTCAGGACGCTATCATCCTCCCAAATTCTGAAATAAATATGTTAGGCCTCACCATTTCCTCCAATATGTCCTGGAAATCACACATCCTTAGTATAACTAAAGCTGCCTCCTGAAAATTGGGAATGCTGTACAGATGCCGCAGCTACTTCACTCCTGAGCAGTTGCTCCAAGTATATAAGGGATTCATTCGTCCTAACTTGGAGTACTGCTCTCATATCTGGGGTGGCTCTTCTTCTGTCCAACTATTAGATAGGGTGGAATCAAAGGCATTTCGTCTTATTAACTCTCCTCCTTTAGTCGACAATCTCTCTCCCCATTCTCTTCGCCGCAATGTTGCTTCACTCTCTCTTTTACAGGTACTTTAACCGGCAATGTTCAGAGGATTTGGCATCCTGTGTACCGCTGGCAAGGCCGTGGGTTCGTAACACATGTCTTGCCCGCAGTGCCCACCATTTCTCTGTGGATGTCGGTCACACGAGAATAACCCGTTATAGTACCTCCTTCTTTCCTCACACAGCCAAACTGTGGAATGCTAAGCCTTCTTCTGTGTTTCCATGCTCTTACAATTTGTGTCACTTTAAAAAGCTGGTTTTCCAGTATCTTCGTGGTGTAGATTAATACAGTATAACCTTTTTTCTATATTTTAAATTTCTTTCCGTTCTTATTTTTTCCGCCCCCCCAGGCTCCGTTGTGGGTCGTTTGACCTGTGCCCGGGTGGGCTAATTCCCGTAAAAAAAAAAAAAAAAAACCTACGCACCATGCATCTCTCCCTTCACTTGTACGCCTGCCCACGCCCCGCCACACAGCCAATCCGTGCACTACAGCCCTGCATTTGGTCGTACGTCGATCATAAACCCACCATCGCATGGCTCCACAATTATTGGCCAACGTCGTACTTATCGTTGGTGTTTTTTCTTATATAGTGAGAGGATGGCACTAACATTTAGACTGAACTGTGTTATGGTGATTGTCAAGTGATATATTCTGTGTTTTTGTGATTGTAAATTGCTTCACATGTGTTCTGTGTGTGCTGGCCGATATTATAGTGCTTATGTTGTCATCCCTGGTTATTTCTTACAGTCCAGTACACTACAGGTTAATACTGTACATTACAGTAATATTTTCACTCAGTTAATGTGACTGTGAAGTGAGACATATAGTACAGTATACATGTACAGTACACTACAGGTTAATACTGTACATTACAGTAATATTTTCACTCAGTTAATGTGACTGTGAAGTGAGACATATAGTACAGTATACATGTACAGTACACTACAGGTTAATACTGTACATTACAGTAATATTTTCACTCAGTTAATGTGACTGTGAAGTGAGACATATAGTACAGTATACATGTACAGTACACTACAGGTTAATACTGTACATTACAGTAATATTTTCACTCACTTAATGTGACTGTGAAGTGAGACATATAGTACAGTATACATGTACAGTACACTACAGGTTAATACTGTACATTACAGTAATATTTTCACTCAGTTAATGTGACTGTGAAGTGAGACATATAGTACAGTATACATGTACAGTACACTACAGGTTAATACTGTACATTACAGTAATATTTTCACTCAGTTAATGTGACTGTGAAGTGAGACATATAGTACAGTATACATGTACAGTAGGGTGTGTCATACGGAGGCGAATTTTTTTTTTTTGAGTTTGAAAAATCGGCCTATGGTATTAATGATGTAGTTCTATGTGCAGAATCATGTGATATCTTCAGATTTGAAAAGTTTTCATTTTTTGCTAGGTAAATTTTAACTTGAAATCTTATGAAAATTCAGTATTCCCACCCTTTTACCAACATCACTAAATAGCTTATTTAAAGTAAAGTAAATGTATCAGGTTAATTTATTAGGATGAAAATGATCCAGAATAGTGAAACGAATGATCTTGACACATTTATTAAATTTAATATTCCTTTAGAAAACAAAATCATCAAATACAAAAACCGGTTTTACTACTACGACCCGGTGTTGCTGTACACCATAGAGAACATGTCTTTCTTGCTTCTGTTTCTACTCATCACCTCCCTGCTGACTACCTGAGCTCGGATGTAGCCTTCCCTCCTCTCCTGGCTGTACACGTGACTGCTTGCCTCGCTCACTTGCTGTACACAACGCTCTATACTCTGGGTGTGCGAGGGCCAGGCAGGGACATGCATGGGGTTGTCCAGGAAAGCTCTGACTTGAACATTGGTGAGGCTGCAGGTAAGAGGGGGCTCACTGCCAGCCTGGATGTTATCCAGATCTATGAGATCAGTGAGGGTCTTGGCACCTAGATTGACTTCAGGAGTCTTCCTGACCCTGAAGGAATCGTCACCAACTGATTCGTCATGCCCAGATCCTCCCATAAGTCTCATATCCAAGATCTTTTTGACTGCCACTCTTCTCTCCTCCTCATCCTTACTGCAGAGCATTGTCTGCAGAACTGCCTCGGGGTGAGCATACCAGGAAGATCTCCTCACAGTCTGCTCCACAATCTGAACAACCTTCCTTGGCTGACTCCTCAGGAGCTCAAGCTGGAAGAGAACATGCCTCGGACCTTCGGAGAACGATGACTTGACCTTGGTGTTGAACCAATTTGGCAAGTAGACACTCACGATGAATTGGACAATAAGTCTCAGGTTGTGAAGCTGGTTCCCTTTCAGTTTATGATGAGCGACCCAAATTCTGCAGAACCTGAGAGCCGTTGTGAGCCACCTAGAATGTGAGACTGGACCTATCTGCAGGTAAGCAAGTCTATCAGGCATGACCCCAGTTTTGATGGCACTGCAAATCATGTAACCATAGTACTGGTCAGTACTCAGGTCGTCAATGACAGTATGTGCAAGCTCAACGAGTGGAGGGCCAACTGTGATTTTTTCAAAGCTCGGATTTATTTCTAACTCAGTGGCAGAGTCCAGCATCTTGCCAAGAGGACCAGACCATCTGTTGTTTGAAAGAGTCTTGCCATCCAGCTCCTGGATCAGATGTCTGAGTGGCAACTCGTTGGTGTGGAGGTCACAAACAATCCAGACCAGCTTCCTCCCAATCTTCCGCTCTATCCACTGTATGACCCCCCCTTGCCACCCTGTGTTCGTGTTGGTGCTGTCCCCTCCAATGGCCTGCAGGGTCTGGTCTACGTTCCTCTTTCTGAGCCAGTTCACAATGTTATCTGCCACTATCTCAGCTGGTTTCCTGATGTCATCTTTCTCTGGAGTGAAATGCCACAAATACTTCCCTCCTGGTTCACTGCAGCAGGAGTACTGTTCCTCCTTCACCATGGCAGGGAACAACTTGTCAGAATCTCCAACTTTCATGAACACTTTAGTGTCATCCCTTCTCCCATCAAAGAACAAACAATTGATTCCATTTTCTCTTATCCCCTTATCAAACTCCTCTTCTAGGTTACTGACAAGTTTCTCCTGAGCTCTCCTTACTTTGTTATGATCTATCACTAGGTGAACATCATCAGGTGTTATCAAACCACCGTCAATCCAGGCAGCTGTTGCTATCTCTGCAGTTTCTCTGAGACCAGTGTGGTGTCGCATGCTGGCCAGAGCTATGCTCGGGATATCTTTCCTATTTCGAATCTTATGCCTGGAAGGTTTGGGATCATTATTTTCTGGGTTAGGGACAAAGTCACCATTCTCCTGGTCAGCACTCGGATCAGCCATGGGGAAGTCATTAAACTCTGAATCAGCTTGACTCCAATCAACGGCCTTTTTTACCTCACCCTGGGCCTTCTCAAGTCTCTTTTCCTCGGCAACTCTTCTCCTCTTCTGTCTCTCTGTGGTAGCCTCCTGTCTCTTGGACTCCGGAATATCTTGGCTAGAAATCATGAGAGCCCCTATACTGCCAGTCTTCTCTCTCTGTGCTTTGACAAATGCCAGTTCGATCACAGGAATCTTCAGTTCACGCTTGCAAATACAGGAGATGTGGGCCTCGGATTTACAGTCACGATCACATCCAAACTCAGGACAGAGAACAATTGGGCACTTGCAAGTAATTATGTCAAATAACTGGTCCAGTTGCTTGTCAAAGCTGTCCTTAACTGCAAGTTTTCCTCTCCCAAGAGAGATATCTCTTGCCTTTTCCCAACTGGCTAGCAGTCTCTCACTAATCTTCTTCTGACTTGTTAAGACTGGAGGCTTGAACTGGGCGTTAGCCAGAGTGTACTGTGCCAAGACAGCTTTGGTCATATCACTGGCAATGTCTTTGTTTGTGTAAGTTCTTTGGTTCTTTTCACTGATTTGCCTGATTAAAACACCGTATCTCAAAGCATCTCTCAATGTAGGCAACTCCGACTTCAGGAGCTCTCTCCCAGACCCAAGATAGTGACTGAGATGGCTGGATTTTTGGTTCCTCGTCCTGACACAAGCAGCCATCGCAAATATTATCAACTTATATATGCATCAGAATCTGAAACAGGAAAAAATATTGTTAGTTGGGTTGTTAAAGAATGAAGTCAGAAAGCAATGTTCACTATTTAATTGTAATGCACTAATGCAGCTGTACGTTAGATTTTCGATAAATTTCACGCTAAAATTTACCTAGCAAAAGGTTGCAAAATATTGAAACTGAAATTATTTTCTGTTTATATACACTAAAATCTACCAAAAAAGTGATGGGCCATTAGTTTTAACTGATCTTCCCTCCTATGACACACCCTAATGTACAGTACACTACAGGTTAATACTGTACATTACAGTAATATTTTCACTCAGTTACTGTGACTGTGAAGTGAGATGTGTACAGGTACAGTTCCCTTCACTAGTACATTTACAGGGGCTTGTCAGGTTTCGTGCAGTGATATAGATTGCAACAAACTCTGGTGTCACTACTGACCGCCGTCCGGTTCTTGGTCTGTCTTTCACACTTCCTGTGTTCATAAACAATAGTCTTACATGGTGTTGGGCTATTGGGGAATCTCCTTCTAAAGCTTTCAACACACCATTGATTCGGTACATTACTCGGCAATCTTCTGTGACGTTGCCAACACGTGCTGCGTGAAACCGTGGATGGCTATCGTTCTCCATTATACGACTATAAATTGCCAAACTTTGAGTCTGGGGACTTTTGAGACACCCTGTATATGGTTTATGCCAATAAAAACAAGTTTTTTTTTTGGGGGGGGGGGGTTGATAAAGCTGTCTCGCCTGGCATGGGGGACCTCAAAGATGTAATCTTGGAACTGGAAAACGCCGGGGTAATGACGGTGTTGTGCCAGAGTTATATGGTTGGTTACCTCTCCAAGCACCTCAAGGAGTATGCCAAGAAGCAGAACATCACCAACAAGTTTCTCCTGATCCTCAACTATGCACCTTCGCACCCGCCTGGGATGGGTGAGTGGACCGACGACATCGGTGTGATGTTTCTGCCCCGAACACCACCTCGCTCGTCCAGCCGATGGATCGGAGCGTCGTCACGACCTTCGAGGCCGACTACTTGAGGAGGTTAATGAAGCGGCTTTTTGAGGCGACAGATGGAGAGGGAAAGGCGACCATCGAAGAATTCTGGCACGGCTACAACATCAAACATGCCATACAAAACATTGAGAAGTCGTCGAAAGAGGTCACACAGAGCTGCACGAACGGCGCGTGGAGAAAAGTGTAGTCCTAGTGCGCGTGTGACTTCAGCGGCTTCACCGACGCTGTAGCCGTACGCCTCAACATCACCGGCATCTACCAGGAGGCCGTCTTTAGGGACTTCGATTAAGAGAATGCGGTTGAGGTCTTGGATAGCCACTCTGAGGAGCTCAGCACAGAGGACCTGCTGCTCCTGGAACAGCAGCAGAGAATGGAGGAGTCAACGGGTGAGGAGGACAACCCTGCACCCACGACGCTGACTCTGAAGGTGTTGAGCACTGCCATGGACCACGTGAACACTGCCATGGATCTGCTGACTGAGAATGACCCCCAACATAACAGGAGTTCATCTGTGAGGGCAGTGGTGGTGAAGGGCATGCTCTGCTACATGGAGCTGTACCTTAAGAAGAAGAAGGAGGCGCGTCAGACAACATTCACCTCCTTTTTCAAACTCCTGCCACAGTCAGAGCCACAACCCTCCACTGCTGACACCTCTCCAGTCCCACCCAGGAACTTCACCCTCTTTAAAGCCAAGCCAAAGCCTACACCTCCAGCCCCCACTGTAGAAGACCCTTCTAGGACTCCGACTCCCACTCTCTCCATCCTCTCCGGACTCCCCAGAGTGACGTCTCCACTCCACCTACAAGAGTCCCCTTAGCCTCAAAGGGACATGTAATGATGACCAGACTTGTCAATTATGATGTGGTGAGTGTTGTTATCTACAGAGAGTAGTATTGCAACATTTTATTTGTCTGTGATACAAGTGTTGGGGGACTGGCTGGGAACGTACCCCATGCTATAATGCTCCCCATTTACAATAATTCACCTGCCGATGGGTATCTCCGGGTTTGCCTCTGTGTACGGTACAACCCGCAGTTTGCACCAGAGATAAAAAAATTCAAAGCGATGGATATCGACCGCCATTTGACGGATATTGTTAAAGGGAGTTATTTTGATCGTATATAGCGAGACGGTCTTAGTTTATGACCGTCGTTAAAGCGGAATATTGCCGATCGGGATATAGTTCCTGGAGGTTTACCTGTACTCTTTTGATCCTTATATGTGCTCTTGATTGCTCTGGCAAGTCTCTGGGGTCACCTTCGATATTCAAAACATTCCTCGTGCATTCTCAGAGGCCTTTATAAACCAACAAATGGCTCCTTGGTCGTGCTTTTATAAACCAACAAATGGCTCCTTGGTCGTGCCTTCATAAACCAACAAATGGCTCCTTGGTCGTGCCTTCATAAACCAACAAATGGCTCCTTGGTCGTGCCTTCATAAACCAACAAATGGCTCCTTGGTCGTGCCTTCATAAACCAACAATTGGCTCCTTGGTCGTGCCTTCATAAACCAACAAATGGCTCATTGGCTCCTTGGTCGCCTTCATAAACCAACAAATGGCTCCTTGGTCGTGCCTTCATAACCAACAAATGGCTCCTTGGTCATGCCTTCATAAACCGCAAATGGCTCCTTGGTCAATAACAAACAAATGGCTCCTTGGTCGTGCCTTCATAACCAACAAATGGCTCCTTGGTTGTGCCTTCATAAACCAACAAATGGCTCCCTGGTCGTTCCTTCATAAACTTACAAATGGCTCCTTGGTCGTGCCTTCATAACCAATAAAAGGCTCCTTGGTCGTGCCTTCATAAACCAACAAATGGCTCCCTGGCCGTGACTTCATAAACCTACAAATGGCTCCTTGGTCGTGCTTTCGTAACCATCACATGGCTCCTTGGTCGCGCCTTCATAAACCAACAAATGGCTCCTTGGTCGTGCCATCATAAAATAACAAATGGCTCCTTTGTCGCGCCTTCATAAACCAACAAACGGCTCCCTGATCATGCCTTCATAAATCTACAAATGGCTCCTTGGTCTCGCTTTCATAACCAACAAATGGCTCCTTGGTCGTGGCTTCATAAACCAACAAATGGCTCCCTGCTCATGCCTTCATAAACCAACAAATGGCTCCTTTGTCCTGCCTTCATAAACCAACTATGGCTCCTTGGTCGTGTAATGATTGAATATCAAACCAAAGCTTACAGCCCAGAATTACATAACATAACAGCAAGTACAGTACAGATCGCGTGGTACCCTAACACCACAGGTTGACACACCGCAGGTCAAGACCTGACCCCAGCCTAAGTACTTGCGTAACCCTACGATATAACCGTGTTAAGGAAACCACACCTGGCCAAGACCTACCCGGGAGGTAATAATTACAAAGCACTATTGTCCTGCGAGATGACCTCACATGGGCAAACACCTGTCCAGGAAGATCAAGGACCCGCTAATCGGCCAGCACCCCTGTTACCCGGTCAAGACACACGCACTTAAGTAGGAGAGGTCACCCTCCGGCTCCTCCAATATATTGGGGCTGGAGCTCCTCTCACCAACAGAGTCTGATAACCAAGGAGGGCCAGCAACCACGTCCCCTGACCCGCTCATCAAAGAAGTCCATCACTAAAGGCAACGAGGTCTCCGCCGGGTCCATCGACAGAGTGCTGTCAATTCAACGTAGAACAATAAGTGCTGGCTGTGTAGGCGGTAGAAGTGCAGTGATCCCGAACCTTCCAACGACCGACTTAGTGAAGTGCCCATTCGACTTGTAAAGTTAAACGAACATATCATAGTCTATCATACCCTGTGTACGAATCCCCCCCCCCATTAATTCCCCCTATGCAACTAGTAAAATAAAGCTGTAACACGCATTTGTTTTTTATATACTACACTTGTACTGAGCCTGTGTTAATATACGTAGTCACCCCCACACCCTCGAGACACGCTACCAAACTTCCTGTCTTTACATTCTCCTATGATAAATATTCTACCTATATGTCATATCCTCTTCTGGTGAGTTTTGTCTCATTACAGTCGTACCTTCTTAACCAACAAATGGCTCCTTGGTCGTTCCTTCATAAACCAACAAATGGCTCCCTGATCGTGCCTTTATAAACCTACAAATGGCTCCTTGGTCTTGCCTTCATAACCAACAAATGGGTCCTTGGTCGTGCCTTCATAAACCAAGAAATGGCTCCTTGGTCGTGCCATCATAAACCAACAAATGGCTCCTTGGTCGTGCCTTCATAAACCAACAATTAGCTTCCTGCTCGTGCCTTCATAAACCAACAAATGGCTCCTTGGTCTTGCGTTCATAAACCAACAAATAGCTCCTTGGTCGTGCCTTCATGAACATACAAATGGCTCCTTGGTCGTGCCTTCATGAACCTACAAATGGCTCTTTGGTTGTGCCTTCATAACCAAGAAATGACTCCTTGGTCGGGCCTTCATAAACCAATAATGGCTCCTTTGTCGTGCCTTTATAAACCAACCAATGGTTCCTTGGTCGTCGATTCATGACCAACACATGGCTCCTTGCTCTTGCCTTCATAAACCAAGAATAGCTCCTTTGTCGTGCCTTTATAAACCAACAAATGGCTCCTTGGTCGTGCCTTCATGAACCTGCAAATGGTTCCTTGGTCTTGCCTTCATGACCAACACATGGCTCCTTGGTTTTGCCTTCATAAACCAACAATGGCTCCTTTGTCGTGCCTTTATAAACCAACCAATGGTTCCTTGGTCGTGCCTTCATGACCTACACATGCCTCCTTGGTAGTGCTTTTATAAACCAACAAATGGTTCCTTGGTTGTGCCTTCATGACCAACACATGGCACCTTGGTCTTGCCTTCATAAACCAACAAATGGCTCCTTGGTTGTGCTTTCATAACCAACAAATGGCGCCTAGGTCGTGCCTTTATAAACCAACAAATGGTTCCTTGGTCGCGCCTTCATAAACCAACAAATGGCTCCTTGGTAGTGCCTTCATATCCAACAAATGGTTCCTTGGTCGTGCCTCTATAAACCAACTAATGGCTCCTTGGTTATGCCTTCATAACCAACAAATGGCTCCTTGGTCGTGTCTTCATAGCCAACAAATGGCTTGGTCGTGCCTTCATAACCAACACATGGCTACTTGGTCTTCATAACCAATACATGGCTCCTTGGTCGTGCCTTCATAACCAACACATGGCTAATGCGTTCATAACCAACAGCTCCTTGGTCTCTATAAACCAACTACGGTCCTTGGTGCCCAACAAATGGCTCCTTGGCGTGCTTCAACCAACAAATACCAACACATGGCTAGGCTTCTTTGGTCATTCATAACCAACACATGGCTACTTGGTTGTGCGTTCATAACCAACACATGGCTCCTTGGTCGTGCGTTCATAACCAACACATGGCTCCTTGGTCGTGCGTTCATAAACCAACAAATGGCTTCTTGGTTGCGCCTTCGTAAACCAACCAATGGCTCCATGGTGGTGCCTTCATAAACCTACAAATGGCTCCTTGGTCGCACCTTCATAACCAACAAATGGCTCCTTGGTCGTGCCTTCATAAACTAACAAATGGCTCCTTGGTCGTGCCTTCATAACCAACATATGGCTCCTTGGTCGTGCGTTCATAAACCAACAAATGGCTTCTTGGTTGCGGCTAGAACCAACCAACGGCTCCATGGTGGTGCCTTTATAAACCTACAAATGGCTACTTGGTCGCACCTTCATAACCAACAAATGGCTCCTTGGTCGTGCCTTGATAAACTAACAAATGGCTCCTTGGTCGTGCCTTCATAACCAACAAATGGCTCCTTGTTCTGGCCTTCATAAACTAAGAATGGCTCCTTTGTCGTGCCTTTATAAACCAACTAATGGTTCCTTGGTCGTGCCTTCATGACCAACACATGGCTCTTTGGTCTTGCCTTCATAAACCAACAATGGCTCCTTTGTCGTGCCATTATAAACCAACCAATGGTTCCTTGGTCGTGCCTTCATGACCAACACATGGCTCCTTGGTCTTGCCTTCATAAACCAACAAATGGCTCCTTGGTCGTGCTTTCATAACCAACAAATGGCTCCTTGGTCGTGCCTTTAAAAACCAACAAATGGTTCCTTGGTCGCGCCTTCATATCCAACAAATGGCTCCTTGGTCGTACCTTCATAACCAACAAATGGCTCCTTGGTTGTGCCTTCAAAGCCAACAAATGGCTCCTTGGTCGTTCCTTCGTAAACCAACAAATGGCTCCTTGGTCGTGACTTCATAAACCTACAAATGGCTCCTTGGTCGTGTCTTTATAAACCAACAAATGGCTCCTTGGTCGTGCCTTAATAAACCAACAAATGGCTCCTTTGTCGTGCCTTCAGAACCCCACAAAAGGCTCCTTGATCGTGCCTTCATAACCAACAAATGGCACCGTGCTCATGCCTTCATAACCAACACATGGCTCCTTGGTCGTGCCTTCATAAACCCTCAAATGGCTCCTTGGTCGTGCCTTCATAACCAACAAATGGTTCCTCGGTCGTGCCTCCATAACCAACTAATGGCTCCTTGTTCGTGCCTCCATAACCAACAAATGGCTCCTTGGTCATTCCTTCATAACCAATATTTGTCTCCTTGGTCGTTACTTCATAAACCAACAAATGGCTCCTTGGTCGTGCGTTCATAAACCAACAAATGGCTCCTTGGTTGTGCTTTCATAACCAAGAAATGGTTCCTTGGTCGTGCCTTCATAAACCAACAAATAGCTCCCTGGTCGTGCCTTCATAAACCTACAAATGGCTCCTTGGTTGTGCCTTTATAATCTGACAAATGGTTCCTTGGTCGCGCCTTTGTAAACCAACAAATGGCTCCTTGGTAGTGCCTTCATATCCAACAAATGGCTCCTTGGTCGTGCCTTCATAGCCAACAAATGGCTCCTTGGTCGTGCCTTCATAACCAACAAATGGCTCCTTGGTCGTGCCTTCATAGGCAACAAATGGCTCCTTTGTCGAGCCTTCATAACCAACAAATGGCTCCTTGGTCGTGCCTTCATAACCAACACATGGCTACTTGGTCGTGCCTTCATAACCAAAACATGGCTCCTTGGTCGTGCGTTTATAAACCAACAAATGGCTCTTTGGTTGTGCCTTCATAAACCAACAAATGGCTCCTTGGTCACTCCTTCATAAACAAACAAATGGCTTCTTGGTCGCGCCTTAGTAAACCAACCAATGGCTCCTTGGTGGTGCTTTCATAAACCTACAAATGGCTCCTTGGTCGTGTCTTTATAAACCAACAAATGGCTCCTTGATCGTGCCTTCATAAACCAACAAATGGCTCCTTGGTAGTGCCTTCCTAAACCAACAAATGGCTCCTTGGTCGTGCCTTCATAAACCAACAAATGGCTCCTTTGTCGTGCTCTTCAGAAACCAACAAATGGCTTCTTGGTCGTGCCTTCAGAAACCAACAATGGCATAAACCAACAAATGGCCTTGCTGTGACTTTATAAACCAACAAATGGCCTTGGTCGTGCTCTTCATAAACCATCAAATGGCTCCTTGGTCGTGTCTTTATAAACCAACAAATGGCCTTGATCGTGCCTTCATAAACCAACAAATGGCCCTTGGTAGTGCCTTCCTAAACCAACAAATGGCTCTTGGTCGTGCCTTCATAAACCAACAGTTGGCTCCTTTGTCGTGACTTCATAAACCAAAAAATGGCTCCTTGGTCGTGCCTTCATAAACCAACAACTGGCTCCTTGGTCGCGCCTTCATAAACCAACAAATGGCTTCTTGGTCGTGCCTTCATAACCATCACATGGCTCCTTGGTCGTGCCTTCATAAACCAACAAATGGCTCCTTGGTCGTGGCTTCATAAACCAACAAATGGCTCCTTGGTCGTGCCTTCATAAACCAACAAATAGCTCCTTGGTCGTGCCTTCATAAACCAACAGTTGGCTCCTTGGTCGTGCCTTCATTAACCAACAAATGGCTTCTTGGTCGTGCCTTCTTTGTAACGGGCGAGTTTTCTCTTTTCAATAATTTACCATCCAGCTACTCTTTTCTGTTAGTATTCTATTTACTCAAATACTTATTCGTTCTGTGTAGCCTTCTTCCAATGAGTACCCTGTTTTTTATACTTATTCTTCCGCCATTCTTTACATATATATTTATTCTTATATATTCTTACTTATATTCTTATATGTTCTTTATCACTATATTCCTTATATTCTTATATATTCTTATATAAGTAATTCTCTTCTCAGTTCCGTATGTTCTTTATCTTAATCTTTCATGATCTATATATTTAATGATTTCTATGCTGTGTCATTAGTTCCACATTGTACATACATGTCTTATCTTTCTTTTCTTATATTTTCCAAGACTTTCATTTCGTTCATATCTATTATATTCTCAGTTTCAATGCTCTTACCTTTCGGAAGTATACTGTTTTATTTCTATTCTTATACATGGGTTAGTCTGGGGAACCATGTTACTCTTAGTACAACTCTTTTTATACTTACATAGGGTAGCTGCCACCACCCAGACTTTTCATTATATAACAGAACTCATGGAAGGGTTTTGGGTAGTGTGGTAGATGTATAGGCACGTGAGTAAGTATTATTTTCTGGGAACCAATGTTTAGAAGGAGTAGAGTGGTGATACTCAGATTACTAATTCAATATTTATTAACACAGTGAGTGGAGAAGATGCATCTTAAATTCACTCAGGCTAAAAGAACCGCAAGTAACTTATTAAGTCATCAAACACTTCAAGAACTTATTACCTCATTAAATACCTTCAAATACTTATTACCTCATTAGACAATTGTGGTATTATTCCTCTGACAAATGAGATTCAGTAATTATACACAAGTTATCACTGGACCCTCAGGTCTTACTTTTACAAGTAACAAATTACATCTTCAATTCTTGGTTACAACATTTAACAATCAATATATTATTCCATTGTTACTGCAAGTGGATAATATGACACACTTGACATTATCCCAAATCAAATTAAAACCTCACGTTCTATCGTCATGAACATGATACTTTTCCTTCAGTTCATGTACTCAACTCACATAACATATTTCCTGGTAATATCAACATTTATGGTTTCACTGCTTAACCTGGGATTTCCATCTGTTAGTTAATCCCTCAATCAAGATACAATAATACTTAAGGCCGTGTAACTGTGAGGAGTGCCTCAGGGTATATATCCCAAGTGTCTCCATAACAAATGAAGATCGCTGTCAAGGGGTCGGTTGTAGACCGACACACGCCAAGGGAGCTGCCGCCTAAGTTGCAGGAAAAGGACTTCTTAGTTTAATCCTGTCGAATTAACGGCATCGTCCAACTCGGCTACCGACCCACGGTAGCCGATGAGTATTCAGCTCAACACACTGGCCTGGAGATACGTTGAGGAAGAGTCACGAATGCGTAAAGGTCTAACTTAAACTATGCAACGGTTGCCTGGCAACGGTTCAGACGATATCTAAATCTCTACGTTACTCGACTTAATTGGCACAGAATTCACTATGTTAACACATGAGCACTGATATTCACAATATTGACTAAGTTAAACTGAATTAATAGGCGGTGGGGAACACACGTGAACATACCTGGATATACGTTGAGGAAGAGTCACGAATGCGTGATTCTCCCTCGTGTAGAGGTATATACGTGCACCCGCGGGGCAGCTTGGGCCTCCATATTCATGCCAGAAAGGTCGATCTTACCAACAACATACCTTCTCTACCATTTTGGATCACCGTATACTTAATTATGAACTCCGGTGTTCCTGATCAGGGTAATTTCCTATGTCTATTCATATAATCTAATCAGAGGTTGAGCTTGCCAGGAAAAGGTGGAATATACACGTTGATAACATCAATTCTGCGAGCTCAGGCCTGAGGCGAACAAGGACCTATTCACAGGGAGACGTTAGATCTTGGAGATTATACCGGTTGACAGAATAATTCAGGAAATTAATGACTTTCTTAAATAGACAACTGACACTAACTAAACTACAAACATCAGATTCTCGGATGTCGGGGCGACAAGATAACATAACTTCAGTAGCGATCAGAAACTCATGGGTATTCTTAGGGAACGAAACCGATGGGTATCGTTTGTCCTGGCAGACTCAACACTCACTTCCTTGACACGTCTTATTAACAATAAGGACAGTTGAAGCGTTCAACATCACTCACAATGGATCTTGAATGTTTCAACTGTAAACAGACATATCTAAGCTGACTCAAAACCAGGGTGTTCTCTCTCACATTCAAATTCATTTTATAGAGAGGTTGGTTTCAGTAAGTCAGAGAAAATGGGATAACGGAGGACTGAGGCGTCTTGAAGTGATGAGAAAACGGACTCCTCAGATGGAGGACTCAAAATAAAAGCAGAGGTACATGTTTTGTGGGCTATTGAGCGTAATATGAATCATTTGATTTTGGCATTAACTGACGTGTACGACCGTGGTCGTTAAGCAATTGTATGTATTCATAGCATTAAGGAGAACTCAGGGCATCCATAAGATGAATGTTAAGACTAGTGTACTGTAGGACTAAGTGTGGATCAGGGTTTGAAGGTCATACTATTTACGTCTGTGAACGTGTAGCGAACATAACTTCCACAGATATCATATGAAAATACATGAGAACAATGATCTGGAAAAAGGATAAATGTATCAGAACTATGTGAGGTGTTGGAAGTGACCCAGAAACTATACTTGAAAGGAAATATCTTGTATGCGTTGGTATGAACTTAATACACCTCGTATCCTCACGTGACATATACCCACGACAGGTACAGTGATCAGAGAATCTTATGTCTGTGTTCAAATAGTGCAATGTGTGAGAGGAGGATCCCTCATTACAGTTTTAAGTGAAGTTGATACACCCCCGCCATGAACATTCAGCCTTTGTTTTAAGGCGCGTCATGTACCCGCCTCGGGTGTGCCGCGTTGATATTATAACCCAATGAATTTACCCACGAACTAGCAAACCAAGACCTTACCTTAGTGTGTAATTTAGGATTAAAATATGTGTTTATACGGCATGAGTGACAATATACCGAAAAGTGTTCAGGTGAGAACCGTAAGAAATAAAAGTAAAAATTAAAGATTGGAAACTGTAGGCCTATGCGGTGACGAGCGGCAGGGCACTGCCCTCAGTACCCTCCGTTCTACCGTCACCTCAGGTCAGTGTCCTATCGGGCTATATCCCGCCCTATAATTAAGGCTTATATAGAAGTTATTACAGTTTAAAGCTTTGCCTGATATATAAGTGTAATAGTAATGTGTTAGGGGGTGTGATAACCGCCCGTCAGGCATTATTTCTCAGTACCCTCCGTTCTACCGTCACCTCAGGTTCCATGCGGTCGGAGTGCCTTGCTGCCCGGCAGCCATTATCCAACAGGTGGTGACTACTCCCAGCTATGCCACTCCACCGTGAACCTGTGGATTTCCAGCACACCACTCCAAATGAGTAGAACAAATAAGGAGACCGTGAGAAACTCTGCGGTCGTCACTTGGAGCGACTTATAATACCAGGCGTAGAAATGGTACTGGTATTGTCTCTGGGTGAAGCCCTCGTCTTTACCCACCGAGGGCGGTGTGCGAACGAGGTGCCTGTGGTGTATTCCTAAAAGTCACAAGGAGTCCCATACCTGCAGGTATGGAGTGTAACATGTGTGTTGAGATGGTGCTACTATGTATGATAACCGACGGTGCTATATTCCATACAGGTGGAGCAGTCTGATGTGTTAAGGGATAGTGTAAGAAGGAATGACCGAGGTAAGGTGGTCACAGATTGTTATGCAATAAGTATGTGGATGACACGCCATTAATGTAAGAGTCTGGTGCCCATCTGGATAACCAACATTTTCGTTGTTCTTCCGAGGAAGACCAATTCATGTGTATGTTTTTTACCAGTATGCTTTATAAGGAATAAATTAATTAAGACATGTTATGGTTTCATCCTTCTTTCCCCTTATCGATCCGGTCAATGGAAAACCTAACCCAATGCCTAGTCCACTCTGCATGCTACCTAACGAGCTACATGCTGTCCAGAGGGAGTCTGGTGGCAGCGACCCTTAGGAATTAAGATTAGAGTTAAGTATTTACCCTTAGTATTAATGACCCCCAGAATCTGGCAGTATAGTGTTATACTGTGGGTTGGGTTTATTATGTATTGTTAAATTCCTACTACTGTGGGGTACCCATATGTGAATATGACAACAGTTGATGCTTGTTTTGCAAGCATAATGACTAGTTATGTCTGATCTAGGTCCCAGCCTTTTCCTTCTCGGGTGATTTCTAGAGTAAATAATTGAGAGAAAACTACAAGTGTGTCCCATGCCTGAATTGGGAGTTCCCTCCTTTGTGCTTTGATGATATATACAGTATATATATATATATATATATATATATATATATATATATATATATATATATATATATATATATATATATATATATACTTCATTTTTAGTCCATATAACACGCGGACTTTGAACATATAACACTGGTCTACAAATTTTTTTTTTTTTCTGGCATGAAACCTTTTAACTGTTTTTTACTAACTTTAAGGTGCTGAATCCAAATCTGATCTCAGATTTGCTCCATCACTTAACGTGCCAGAATTTACTGAGCTACCAGAGATTGAGGATATAGACCGGAATTCACCTGTTTCTACTGATGAAGATGAAGAGACTGATCTTTTCAAGCCATCTGGTGAAGATTGTGAAAAGCCAACGTTGTTTACTCAGTCAGAAATGAATGATCTGGTCAGAGATCTAAATTTGCCAAAACAGTCTGCTGAATTGTTAGCTTCCAGGCTTCAAGAGAAACGACTCTTAAAACCTGGCACGAGTGTCTCCTTTTATCGCAACAGAGAAGAGCAACTGCGGAAGTACTTTCATTCATATGACCAGCTTGTTTTTTGTAATGATGTAGAAGGACTTCTTCTCTCCATGGGACTACCAGCATATGATAGTAAGGATTGGAGACTTTTTATTGACAGTTCTAAAAGGAGCTTGAAATGTGTTCTTCTTCATAACGGAAACAAGTATGGTTCAATTCCAATCGGACATTCTGTACAAATTAAAGAAGAGTATGAAAACATTAAGACTGTTCTAGAGAGGTTGCAATACCATGCTCATGAATGGTTAATTTGTGTGGACTTGAAAATGGTAAACTTTCTATTGGGCCAGCAAGGAGGGTACACAAAATACCCCTGTTTTCTGTGCTACTGGGACAGCAGGGCTACAGCAGACCATTGGGTGAAAAAGAATTGGCCACCAAGACATAGTTTGACGCCTGGTGACAAGAATATCATTAACGATCCTCTGGTTGACAGGAAAAACATTGTCCTTCCTCCTCTGCACACAAAACTTGGTATCATGAAGCAATTCGTCAAGGCTCTTGATCATAGTGGAGAGTGTTTCAGATATATATGCTCAACCTTTCCAAGTCTTAGCGACGAGAAGAAAAAGGCAGGGATTTTTGATGGACCTCAAATAAGAACACTACTCAGAGATCCACACTTCCTTGCAACAATGACTGAGGCACAGGCAAGAACTTGGAATGCTTTCTCTAATGTGGTGCGGAACTTCTTAGGGAACAAGAAAGCGGACAACTATCAAGAAATTGTGGAAGAGCTGCTCTTGAGTTTACAAGCACTTGGATGCAGAATGAGTATCAAGGTTCACTATTTACACAGTCACTTGGACGAGTTTCCAGAAAATCTGGGAGAAGTGAGCGAGGAGCAAGGGGAGCGCTTTCATCAAGACATTAAAGTAATGGAAGAACGTTACCAAGGTCGATGGGCCTCGAACATGATGGCGGACTACTGCTGGAGTTTGATGAGAGACATTCCAGAAGCTGTACATAAGAGATCGGCCAAAAAGAGGAAGTTTATGTAACTGTAACTTGATCTTAATACTTGCACTATTTCTACCGTACATTAATTGTTTTTTTTTCACCCTTCAATGTTACATTTAAATATTATATGTGCATTAACTTTCCAATTTGATATTAACAATTTTTGGTTATAGAAAAATACAAATTATAATGCTGAAAAATTTATGTATACATGTTTAAACCGTCAATTTTGATCCAAAAGTTTACGTTTCCCAGCAAAAGTGCAATATGGTATATCTCAAAAACCTGATGTGATAGACAAAAACCAAAGTCATATTTGGATTCTGCACCCCAAATTTACTTAAAATCCGTTTAAAAACCTTGTGCCAGAAAAATTGTGTTGACCGGTGTAATCAATAAAGCGTAGTATATAAACACACAGCAAGTATATATAACAAAATTAATTTTATACTATACTATACTGTACTGTACAGAATTTTTTCCATCATTTCTAATTTCTTTTGTTCAACTTGAATTTTATTTTGACAAGCTGAATCTCCAAATCTGAATGCAACTTTTGATTATTTGCAAGTTGAATGTTGATCATTGTTCTTCCAATTGTTTATCTAACAATTGCTGCCGTGTGCTCCAAAATAGTTTATTATTTTCTTCCTCTTCAATGGTTATATTTTTCCTGTTTGGTCGGTTATACCGTTTTTCATCAAATAATGACGTTTTCTTTTTATTTTTCTGGGAGGAGGTTGAGGGGCTAGGTTGTAAATTTTGGTCATCGTCTCTGCTGGAGGCACGCTCTGGTACAGGATTTGTGAAGCACAAATCTTGCCCTGGATTTGTAGAAGGCATGCTTTCAGCAAAGTAATTGTGGTCCTCATCAATGAAATTGATTGATGGGTACACATCCACTTCAGTGACTTGACTTGTACCTTCTTGATGGCATGATTTCTCTTTGTCCTGCAGGATATTCAATTTTGGAATTATAGGCTTAGGAAAATATATACACCTATCTACAAAATAGATTGCTGATATGCTACTTGGCCTGTTTTGGTACAAATTATTTCTTTAGATTTTACTATATTGTAAATTAAATATGGTACAGTACTTATTGGTATTATTGGTGCAACAAGTATAAGTTTACTATTTTAAGGTAATTTTATCATTTCAGTCATCAACGTATTTAGAAGTTGTTCGAAAAACAAACATCGGAAAAACATAATTTAGACCTAACCTAACCAAAAAATAAATAAATAAAAAAACTTAACAAAACTTAGCTTAACCTAACTTAACCTAATCAAGCCTAACGTAAACTTAAAATCCTTAATTTCGATGGATGACTGTTACGATAATACAGGTACCATTTTTAATAATACATAATTTTTAAACAATTACCCATACTTCAAAGCCCTGTACTTTTCTTAAGTGAAATCGAAATATCCGTGTTAGATGGAACCAAGGTTGAAATTCTTTCAATGAAAAGGGTAGCGGGTCTAAATGAGATAATCAACGATAAAAATTTATGAAACTAATTACAATTTTGAGGATTAAAAAATGGTAACATTATAGTTTCGGCCATTCACCTACAGGATTATTTGAAACAAATTAAAAAAAAAAACATCGGAAAAACAAAATCTAACCTAACCAAACATACCTATACTTAAAATAAACCAATGAGACGATAATACCGAAAAATGTAATATTTGGTTATATTATGTAATTTGTGAGCTGGGAGCCAAATTAGAAGTCTCTATTAAGTTAGTTGTCTCAGAGATTATAGTCATCTGCACCCTCTTTAATCTAACCTACTAAGCTACAATATATATATATATATATATATATATATATATATATATATATATATATATATATATATATATATATATATATATATATATATATATATATATATATATATATTCCTTGTGGTTATCAGCATATACCTAGATCACGCGCACCTACAGTGATTTACTTGCATATATATATATATTAGGGTGTGTCAATTTTGTCAACATGTTAAAAATCAAATTTGGTAGTCAAAATATTGTGCCTCTTTATGTCTAAACTTGAGATTAGCAAACAAAAATGAATTGAAATAACCCTCACCTACATCAATTATACCTTAAAGTTTCAAATATCAGTATTTCAACAAATTAATGAGACTTGATTAGAATTATTCACTTGATATAAACTAATCTCATGTAAGCATATGGATTATGGAGTATTTTATGGTTCTATAGCTTGTGTACAATATGCATGTCAGAACATGAACATGAACAGGCTCTCCGTGTGGGACAGTTTAATTCTTGTTTTGACTTGTACTAAGCGTGAGGATAAGGCGCCCGGCTCACTCTCCTTCTAGATATCATAGACGGTGGTTTGCTCTCATTGCACTTGCACCTACTCTACCAGACGAATTCTACATTTTAATTATTGTAAGTAAGGCATATTGATTGTCGCAGTTACTTATATCATTGTATAAAACATTATGTTCTAAGAAATTATTATGTTATTTCTGTTACAACATTTTTGATAAACAAATTGATATTTTTTGAAACAACAATTGAATTATGAAACATTGAAATATTTTTCTATTTGTCAGATAGTGTGAAGATGTCAAAATTGAAGACAAGAAGTCAGTTGTCAACCCACTTGAGCCTGCTAGTTGGTAAAGGGAAGGAGCTTCCTGTATCAGAACTTCCAACAGTGAGAGACATGCTAAGATTAGGGTTACTCCTTCGAGAAAAAAATGCAAAGGACAGAAGGAACTATACAGATAAAGAACTCATAAATGACATGATAGTCCCTCTTCTGCATCAATGGACAAAAGCTAATGCACTATTCAAACCACCTGTGATTAATCAGTGTCGAACTATTGAGCTAAAACTAACGAAATTATGGCACAAAGCAGTTGAAACATCACTTGGTAAAGGAAACTTGGCCAGGAAAAATGAATTTCTGCACACACTTGATACTCTGTTTGACATTTTGACCTGCAAGTGCTCCATACAATTATGTTCTGAATTCAACTGTTCTCACTCAGGTAAGAGAGAAAATAATTCCCACATTGATTGTGGTTGTCCTCGTGAAAAGAAGATCCCTGTTTTAGAGCTTGAATTTATAAAGGCACAGAGGACAAAGGCAGAAGGCCAAGGAAGTATGCAAATGGGTTCAATAGATTATTCAGAAACAAAGAAGCAGATTGCTAATGCCAAGAAGAGAGAACAAATCCGAGAGAGGGAACAAAAGAAGAAAATGAAGAGTGAAGAAGCCATCCAAAGAGAGGAAGAGCTGTGTCAAGATGTTTATCACTTCTTTGATAGTTCTTCTGATGAACAGGAAGCAACATCAGATGATAGTTCCAAAGAGCCATCTGAACCTTTACCAAAGAAAATGAAATACAACACAAGAAATATTTCAAACATTGCTTTAGCTAGTATTCGCCACCATGCTGGACTTCGTGAGGCTGCAGAAATTGCAACTGCCGCTTGGATGGATGCAGGCCTCATCAGCCGAGAGGATGTATCTTTGGTGATAGATCATAATAAAATTAGAAGAGCACAAGAAAAAATAATGAAGGAAATATCTGATCAGCATGAAAAAGATTTAAGCGAGGAGGGCTCTCCTGTCTTTTGTTTGATGGAAGAATAGATGACACAAAAGTTTTGCTAGAAGTAGAGGGAGTGAACAGAAAGTTTCCAGGTCTCATCAAAGAAGAACACTACTCTGTCTGTTCTGAGCCTGGTGGTCGGTTTTTGTTTCACTTTGCTCCCGAAACTGAAGTAGAAGGGAAGAAACATGCAGAGGTCATTGCTGATCATATTTTATGTTGGGTTCAGGAGAGAGGACTTGGCAGTTCACTGCAGGCTGTTAGTGGAGATTCAACTGCAGTGAACACCGGATGGCAGAGGGGTGTAATGACGCATTAAGAGAAAAAACTAGGAAGAAGACTTGTTTGGATTGTATGTGATTTACATACAGGCGAGCTACCTCTTCGTCATCTCATCCAGGAACTTGATGGTCCTACAAAGAGCAACAACAAGTGGTCAGGTCCCCTTGGCATCATGCTGGATGAAGCAACACAACTAGAAATAAATACAACCTTTCCAAAGGTCGAAGTTGGCCCTCCCCTTCCGGCGTTGTCTGAAGGAGTCATCAAAGATCTCAGCACAGATCAATCCTATGCTTATCGTATTGCCTAAGCAATAAGATCAGGAGAAGTGCCTCAGTCATTGGCTCTCTTGGAGATTGGACCTGTCAGTCACAGCCGTTGGTTAACTACAGCTCTTCGTTTCTGCAGGATTTGGATTTCCAAACACGAATTGAAGGGCAAAGTGCTGAAGAATTTGAGGTTAATTGTTGAATTTATTATTGGAGTTTATCTTCCCCAGTGGTTTAGTGTGAAACTTAATCCTATGTGGGTGGATGGGCCCAATCACCTTTTGTTTCAATTGCAGCTAGTAAGAACACAGAGGAAGGTAGTGAGGGACATCGTGTTACCTGTGGCAAGAAGGTCCGCTTGGTATGCTCGATCAGAAGCAGTTTTGCAAACAATGCTTTGCAGTCAATGTACCAATCTCCGAACCGAGGCTGTAGAAGTCATTCTAAAGATTAGAGGAACGCTAATAGATGACGACCAGTTGGGAGACTGTTCGTTTCATTCAAGAAAAGTTCCCCCAATAAACGTCAATACCACCAAATTGTCAGAATTGGTTGACTTGAGTTTGGAAGTCTTAGAGCCACCATTGACAACAAGTCTAACTAGCCAAGAATTGAGAAACCTTAAAGAGACTCCAATGCAGGTGCCGAAGTGGCCTTCCCACACTCAAAGTGTGGAGAGATGTGTGAAAATGGTCACAGAAGCAGCGGGCCATGTTTACAGCCACGAGAGGCGAGAAGGTTACATCAAAGCACAAATAGCAAGCAGACTACTGATGACAAGAAACCAAAGCAAAGAGAGTATGAAGGCATTGGTTACTTTCAAATAGACTACGGATAATAAAATATAATAATTTGAAACTTGAAACAGTAACATGTGTGCAAACGCTGGTTATGTTATAAATTCACAAATATGTACATTTAAAATCCATTTGATGTAGGTAGGACTTATTATAAAAAAAAATTTATGCCAGAATATTGTTTTGCATGCTTAAAGACTACAATAAATTGCTACCAAATTACTCGATTTTCAATTTAGCCAGTTCACCCCCTAAATTGACACACTAATATATATATGTATATATATATATATATATATATATATATATATATATATATATATATATATATATAGATAGATATATATATATATATATATATATATATATATATATATATATATATATATATATATATATATATATATATATATATATATATATATATGCTGTGAACCCCTCCACCCAGCACTACGAACCACGCCATCTATTGTCCTGATCTGCCCAGCACCACGAGCAACGCCATCTAGGGACGAGACACGAGTATGACTCGTCTTAGTTAACACTCCGGGGTTTCCCTTCTCCATATCCTGGTTGTTGCGTCACTTCCTCCAAGTCTTCTTTGTGAGCTCCAATTCGAGGAGAGAGCACTTGGCTCTGGGAAGTGACCACAGGATCATCTATCCTCTAAACCTACGACACAGTGACTACCTACCGTCTTCTACAATACTCAGCCTTACTCGTCAGCCATCTCAGCTCCTCACTTAAGTATTTGTAATCTTGTATTGCCTCCCCCACGTCCACTTGCTTCAAAATTGTTTATGTTGTATTAATATGTATATACTGTTAATGTTTAGGTTAAGTTTGGCTAAGGGTAATTTATAAGCTGAATATTTTGTTAAGGGATTTATGGTACTCTATTATACACAACGAAAACTCGCATCCTTTGTCTACCCTTTTATAGTCCGATTGTCTTTATTTTTTTTTTTTTTTTTACCTTTTGGGATCTGGGTAAGGCGTACTCTTCTATTCTAAATCCCCCCAAACGTAACAAATGGCCGTGACAGGATCTGACCTTAAGTACCATATTCCTTCCTCCTTGTTACTCAGTGTTGATTATTCCTCCAGTCACTTCTGTTTACAATTGCTTTACGGTGGTTTTAAGTTTCCTTCATATGTGTGCATATATTGGTATTATCGTGCAATGGAAGTGACAGCTGGTTATGGGTTCCGATGTCATAAAGGCTTACCTGTTATTACCGTGGCAGTCATGCAGTAAGTCTTATCGGTGTAAAGGAAGAATCCGGATCTGTTTAATGCCGTACCCTCACTCCAGAGTAGGCTGTTCCATAGTCACTAGTTTACGGTGAAGTGATATCTTGGGACGCCCCGCTCTACCAGGACCCCATAATTATAAAGCCTCAATTATTGTTCTTCTCATTATTTCATTCAGGGTCAATCATACCATTTATCAGGGTTGTTTATCCGGATCTTTATATTAACGCCGTAATACGCCCTTCCTCTTTAAAGTATCTCAGGGTTGTTAATCCAGATCTTTATATTAACGCCGTAATACGCCCTTCCTCTTTAAAGTATCTCGGGGTTGTTAATCCGGATCTTTATATAAAATGCCGTAATACGCCCTTCCTCTTTCAAGTATCTCAGGGTTGTTAATCCGGATCTTTATATAAATGCCGTAATACGCCCTTCCTCTTTCAAGTATCTCAGGGTTGTTAATCCTGATCTTTATATTAATGCCGTAATACGCCCTTCCTCTTTCAAGTCTCTTATCCTTATCTAAGGATATTCTCAGAAGAACAATATTCATAAGTGTAATTTCCCTAGGTATAACTTGGTTAGTTTCCGGGACTTTCTGGTTATCCACTGCCGTGATATTTTCTAGGGTAATCCACTTATCTTATCTTTTTGACCATTAATTAATTTATCTAGGTTTTCTTAATGGCCACCTCAGGATTTGTTAAACTTGGTAGTCCTGGAGGAGTGGAAGAGCAAGATACCATTTCACATCTTGAAGCATGTGGAGGAGCGTGGAGAGGTTAATTTAGGACGTGCGGCTGAGCTGGCTGATGAGTACGCCTTGCTGGTGGAGTCACTGTGCCGTAGGGAACGTGGTACTTCCCGACATGTTAGGTCCTCCTCGACATGTTAGGTCCTCCTCTGATGATAACCTTGGGGGCGTGAGTGGTAGGTCGAAAGGTCCCACACCTACCCCTCCTGATGCAACCAAGCTTACTTGTTCTTACTGTAAAAACCCAGGCCATACGATCCAGACTTGTAAACACCCAAAGTGTCGAATTGCTAAAAGTAGTTACCTGGATCCCAAATCCAAACCAATAGCAACCACCAATGTGGAAAGGCCCCATCAGGATCTCTTCTCTTCATTCACCTATGAGGGAAAAATTTCAATCATAGAGGGGTCTCGTTCTTTCCCTATTCGTATACTACGTGATACGGGTGCAGCACAATCTATCCTCCTGTTTAACGTCATTCCTGATATATCTACCGCATTTACTAATGAGTGTTCTAATTTCAGATCTCTCATCCCATTCTTCCTATCCTTTAGCTAAAGTGCACCTCCAATGTCCCTTGATTACTGGGGAAGTGCAAATAGCCATTAGGAAAGACCCAATGCCTGTGTGCGGCATTCATTTATTATTGGGTAATGACTTGGTAGGAGATCTAGTGGTTCCTAACATAAAGACAGTCGACTCTCACTTACCTGTCTACTACACCACTGACCTTAAAGAAACTATTCCTCATCTTTTCCCATCTTGTGCTGTCACCCGGTCACAGAGTGTGCGTAATGGGCCCTCTTCATCTGAAACCACCTCCAATATCTTACTACCCACAGAAAATCTGTACAATAAGACCATTAGTAAGGATGAGCTCATTACAGCCCAACAATCTGATCCATCTTTGTTCAAACAGGTGATGAAAGACCTCAGTGTGGACCATTGTACATCTTCGGCTTATCACCCACCGTCCCAAGGTTGCTTGGAACGGTTCCATCAAAACTTTCAAATCAATGCTAATAAACTATCTCCCCTCAACTATATTGTCCATACTCCTGATCGCAGAAAAGATTCACAACTTGTTCACATTAATCTCATGAAACTTTACCATTCCAGGCAGTCAGAGGAAGACATCCCAGAGGCTATAAGCCTACCTGTATTGCATACGGCTTTGTCAGGGCCAGAGCCGGAGACAGATGACATGGATCTATTGGAGAATTTAGACTTCCCTCTACCTAAAGAAAACCCTGCTAACAGTCACATACTCAACAACTTGGATGAGTATTTTTCTGTTCTGAATTCATCTCAAGCAAAAGATCTCACTAAGTTATTATCAACATTTCCTAAAGTCACGTCAGACCTCCCAGGGTTTTGCAATATACTTAAACATGATATTAAGCTAATCTCAGATGATGTACAACCCATTAGGCAATCAGCATATCGACTAAATCCACAAAAAAAAGATTATGAAAAAGGAGGTAAATTTTTTGTTAAAACATAACTTAGCTGAGCCTAGTACCTCCCCCTGGGCTTCACCTTGCCTTCTCATTCCAAAACCCGATGGCACCTTTCGTTTCTGTACCGATTATCGTAAAGTGAACCAGGTCACTGTCTCAGACTCCTACCCTTTACCTTTGATTGAAGATATAATAGACAGCATAGGCTGTGCCAAATTTATCAGTACCGTGGACCTATTGAAAGGATATTATCAAGTGGGACTCACGGATGGGGCTTCAAAAAATAATCCGACATTATAACTCCCATTTGATGCACCAATATTTGGTTATGAATTTGCTTTCGTACTCCGGCCCGCACCAGAGGGCCATCAACTACCTTATTCAGGACCTAGGTGGGACGTTCGCCTACCTGGATGACCTGGTGGTGGTGTCGGACAGCTGGGACGAACATCTGGTGCGTTTGGAGATACTGTTTGCACGACTGCAAGAGACTGGATTCACCATAAACCTGGCTAAATCTGCTTTTGGCCGGGCCTCGGTGACTTACCTGGGACATATCGTTGGGCATGGAGGCATGGTGGAGACTAAGGGCATAAGCGTTGAGCCATCTTGTGCTTCCCACTCAGGACGAGAAGGAACTCGCCGCTTCTCGGGATCATCGGCTACCCGTCGGTTCTGCAGTAACCTTCTCCAGCGAGCCGGGACCCCTCCACAGACCCTTACCAGTTCTGGGTCCCTTACATCTGGAACCAGAGGTGCGACCCAGTCTTTCCACCGCCTCAAAGAAGCCTTCCTTGCGCCAGCCTGTAGTCCCTGACTACACCTCGCCACTTCCATCTGCAAATCGACTGCTAGTGGTGTCAGGTGAGGCTGTGCTCCTACAACCCGACCCAAACCACTGATGTCCTTCACCCTGTGGCATACTACTCCGCCAAGTTGAAAAAACATCAGACCAACTACTCGACCATAGAGAAGGAGGCCCTGGCTCTGGTGTTGGCAATAAAGGAGTTTGAATGTTACCTCCAGTCTTGCCCACAAACAACCCTAGTCTTCACCTACCATAACCCACTCACGTTCATCCAAACCAACAAGACCTCCAACCAGCGAATCCTCCGCTGGGCTCTCCTCACCCAGCCCTATAATCTACAAGTCCGGCACATAAAAGGGGTGGACAACACGGTCTGAACTCCTTATCTGGGCTGCTCCAGTGGAAATGCAGCAGCTACTCTTTCCAGGCGCACCAGGTGATCACCTCCTTGGCGCCAGCGCTCTGAGGTCTTTTGGAGGGTGTGTTACGAACCCCTCCACCCAGCACTACGAACCACGCCATCTATTGTCTTGATCTACCTACCCAGCACCACGAACAACGCCATCTAGGGACGAGACACGAGTATGACTCGTCTTAGTTAACACTCCGGGGTTTCCCTTCTCCATATCCTGGTTGTTGCGTCACTTCCTCCAAGTCTTCTTTGTGAGCTCCAATTCGAGGAGAGAGCACTTGGCTCTGGGAAGTGACCACAGGATCATCTATCCTCTAAACCTACGGCGGAGTGACTACCTGCCGTCTTCTACAATGCTCAGCCTTACTCGTCAGCCATCTCAGCTCCTCACTTGAGTATTTGTAATCTTGTATTGCCTCCCCCACGTCCACTTGCTTCACGATTGTTTTATGTTGTATTAATATGTATATACTGTTAATGTTTAGGTTAAGTTTGGTTAAGGGTAATTTATAAGCTGAATATTTTGTTAAGGGATTTATGGTACTCTATTATACACCACGAAAACTCGCATCCTTTGTCTACCCTTTTATAGTCCGATTGTCTTTGTTTTTTTATTGTTGTTACCTGTTGGGATCTGGGTAGACTTTTAACTATATTCTAAATCCCCAACTCGTAACAACACGCAAAGAACTCGAAGACATACGTAGACGTGAGGATGACCTTAGAAGAAAGGAGGATCAAGCCAGATTTGAAGTCTTGATTTCTCTGTTAGCCTCCCCACAACGATCTACCGTACAAGATTCGTCTGCTACTACTGATGTTGATGCGACTAGAGGTACTGGTACCTCATTTCCCAGAGTCGGAACAACACCTCAAAAGGCTGCAGTACAGACGCCTCCCTCTCTGATGTCTGACGCTTCTTATCAGATGTTTCGGGAATGGCGTCGACGTTGGCAAGACTACGCAACAATGGTTGACTTGTCAAGTTTATCACAGCCGAAACAAATGATACAGCTTCGTATGTGCTTGTCCTTAGAGACACAACGTACTCTCGAGCACACACTTCAAGTGCCTCCTACGACAACTCTGACGGTAGAGGCCGTGCTCGACAAGTTGCAGGAACACGTCAAGGGACAGCGCAACGAAGCACTCAGAAGAAGAGAACTCCTCCAATGTAAGCAGCTTGATGGAGAATCTTTTGACGCATTTTTTGTAAGGCTCAAAAGGTGTTCAGAGGAAGTTGATGTTTGTCCCGGACATTCTCAAGTCTGTGAAGAGACACAACTTAAGACAATCATTTTAACAGGTGTCCGAGATGAAGAGCTAGTTCAGCGTCTCATTTCCCTCGACCCCACTTCCTCCCTTCAAGATGTTGTTACGAAATGTCGAGCGTACGAGGCCGCCAGGTGTGCGACTTCAACTGCATGACAGTGGCATAAGCTGAAATTTTCCCCCGTACTTTACAATACATATTGCAGTGACTCACTCTTATATATATATATATATATATATATATATATATATATATATATATATATATATATATATATATATATATATATATTAAATAGTTTGTGTACCATTATAATATTACTGTACTTTCACATACTCAAATATAGTATGCTTTAAATACACACCAAACATACTTAAACTTTATAAGTAACAGTTAAACAAAAAGCAAAAACGACATATAGGATAGGGAAAAAAGTAAAAAAGTGTAAAAATTAGGACCATCTTTATTTCTGAAATGAAAACTACAACTTTCTACTAAGTAACTTTTTTTGTTTTTTTGTTGGCAAATTCTTCAATGACATTGTCAAAAACTATTTCATCTGTCAATTGTCGCTCTATAGACAGTATGGCAAGATTTCTCAACCGCAAGGTGCTCATAGTAGATCTTAAGTAATTCTTGATCAGTTTTAGTTTCGAAAAACTCCTCTCACAGGTAGCAATACTAACAGCAATTGTGAGGAAAATCCTCAACATTATTACTATATTTGGAACCGAGTTCCCAAGGTTATACTTTTGAATAAACTGCAAAAGTTCAAGGGGGCCTTCTTTCCACGTCTGTATTCTGTCTTTAATAGTTATAGCAGCAACAGCAACAAAATGCTGAAGTCTTTTTCTCTCAACGAGGAACTCCTCTTTATCAATATCGTCGTGATCGTGATCTATTTGACACTCATATTTATCATCCAAAAGATTCAATGGGGTAAGGAAGGCATATTTCTCAGCAAGTTCATGAAGCTGTTGAAATCTCAAAGTTATTTCTTGGATCACTCTGTCCAGCGAAGAAAACATTCTCTCTCCTCAATTCAATGTCGTATGGCAATTCAGCATCTCGTGATCCTTCACCAAACATTTGTTTCTTCTTTTTGGGTCGACGCTGACGCTCCATGACTATCCCCAGATCATTGCAAATTTCTTTGGCATAGTTAACTCCATTACTCACTAGCTTGTCCCTGTTTTCAACTAGAAATGTTTCTAATGCCCTGAGTTTTATATCACATTGTTGTATGTTCAAGCCCTTGGTTTGGAAGTAAGTCTGTGTGTCGTTAATTTCTAGAAGGACGGGTCCCCACAGGCCAAGAAAGCACAAAAAGGAAAATGATTGCAACGCACCAAGCAGAACACCAGCATCTG
>NW_024748214.1:0-21091 GCF_018991925.1 Homarus americanus
TGCTGGTGAGCGACCTCATTATATTGTGTCTGCTCTTCGTCCTGTGCCTGGGATACTCGAGTTGCGGCTTGAAGGTGAGTTTCTGGTCAAACCAGATTCCAAGACACTGGTGGGCGTTGGTCCAGACTACCGGCGTGTTTTGTATGGAGAGCAACTTGTCTGGTGTGTTTGTGCAGATGGCCATCGCTTTCGACTTGGCTGGATTTATCTTGAGTACAAGTCTGTTGCACTCCTCTTCTATAAGTTGGAGTGCGTGTTGCGTGTTGGCTAGTCTGTTCGATCCTCTTACTATAAGCTGTAAGTCGTCTGCATAGCATAGGAGCTTGGCTGTTTGTCTGAAGGGAAGTTTGACTAGATTTTCCATCAGGACATTGAACAGCATTGGACTGAGGATGCCTCCTTGTGGGGTTCCGTTTTCGTGGACCCTATAGCTTGAGGTTGCTCCCTGAAAGCGTACTCGTGCTTCTCTGTGTGAGGTAGTTCTGGATCCACCCCAGCAACCTTCCTTTGACGCCTTTTTTAGCGAGCGTAGTTGTAATGGCCAAAGGATTTGCTAGTTCGAAGGCTTTCTCCAGGTCGAGGAAGACCACCAGAGCTGGTTTGTTGTCCACTGTGCTGAGTATCTCGGCGATGTTGTTGCCTGTGCCGGTGTTCTCGGTGTAAGCAAAGATGTGAGGGTGTGGGCTGCCTACTTTCCACTTGAGTCGGTTGAGAGCGATTCTTTCTCCGGTCTTCGCTATGCAGCTGAGAAGGGAGATGGGCCTCGGCTTGTCTGGTTCTCTGGGCTTCGGAATGGGCTGTATATCTGCCTTCTTCCATTCCGGTGGGAGTCTTTGTGCTGTCCACGAAGCATTGATGGCTTGCAGCAGAGCCTCGTGTCCGGCTGTACCGGCATGAGAGAGCATGGAGTAGGTTATCCTGTCGGCCCCTGGAGCTGTATCCTTGCTTCGTTTTAGCGACTTCTGGAGTTCTTGCTGGTTGAATGGTCTGTCAGTGTCATTTTCACTGTTGCAGGCCTCTTCGATCATCTGGAGTCTGACCTGTCGCAGACGCCGTTGTGTCTCCTCCGCCTGTCTCGGGAGGTTCTTCGTTGCTGCTCGGTCAGAGAACAGTTTTGCAAGTCTCTCGGCTTCCTCTTCTGGGTTGGGATGAGTTGGTGGTGGTGGTGTTGCCTTCCCAGATGCCCTTCGGATCTGGGCCCACATCTTGCCAAGGGTGGTGTGCTCGTTCAGTTCGGAGCACCACTTGAGCCAGCTTGCGTTTTTAATTTCTTCCTTCTCTTCCCTGGTATCCTTGACTATGACTTGCAGGAGATGTCTGTTTGTTGCCGTGGGATGTCTCCTGTTGTTTCTTCGGGCCATGTTCACTCTGTGGTTGAGTTCTTTCACCCTGGGACAGTAGTACCAGTAATCATTGTACTGTCTTGATGTGGGTTTTGTTTTTGGGATAGCCTCTTCTGCCGCTAGGTGAAACGCCTCGACCAATTGGTGGTGGAGGGTTGTCTCATCCGCGGGTGCTGCGCCGGCCGGCTGTGATTTTTTGCGCCACTTAGCCAGGTGTTTCTTGAAGAGTCCCCAGTCTGCCTTTTGAGTGTTGTATCTCCATCTCGGGGGGTGTGGAGTGGGGAGTTTGTTCACCTTCAGCGTTGTTAGGGTGGCGAAGTGGTCACTGGTCAGCGTGGGGTGTATCTGCCAGGAGGCCGAAGGCTGTAGTGCACTGGAGACGAAGGTTAGATCTAGCCTTCCTCCCCTAGTGTGGGTGGGCTCTCCGGTGTTCAGGAGGCAGATCTCGGGTGTATCTTGAAAGGTGGTGTGTAGGTGTAGGCCGTCTTCATTTGTGGGGCTTGCCGAGCTTAGGAAGGGATGATGTGCGTTGAAATCCCCTCCTATGAGTGTGGCGTGGTCGGCGGCCGAAGCAAATAATTGAGTAACCTCCAGTGAGCCCCTTGGGTTCTTGTAGATGTTGTGAACAGTTAATTCCCGTTCTTGGAGGGTTACTTTGACGGCCTGTGTCTCGATGTTTTCCCCACATGGAAATTGCTGCGTGACATCGGCGGAGGGTATGTTTGACTTGACCAAGATCATACATCCTCTTGTTGACGCCTGCGTGAAATGCCTCCTGTATGTCTTGTAACCGCTGAATTTGAAACAGTGGTGTTCTTGTAGAAGTGTTTCTTGTAGGAGTATGATGTCAAGCTTGTCCTTGGCTGCTGCTTCTTGTAGGAGGTGTTTCTTGTTTTTGATGCCCTGAGCATTCCATGTTAGGATGTTCAGGGTGCTGACGTTTTCCACCACTGTTTCATCGGGGACTTCTGGTGGTCCTCGATGGAGATGTCCAAGTTCGATTCCAACTGAATCAGGTCCATGTCTTCGTGTTCTGTGGTTTTTGCCTTCTGGGCCGTGGTTCGGTTCAGGGGAGTTGCAACGTCCAGTTTCTTTCTGGGAGCTGTCGGTATCTTGGGAGCTGTCGGTGTCTTGGGTTCTCTGGTGGCCTTCTTCGGTGTAGAGTGTACCTCGGCTGTTACTCGTGTGCGGACCGGCGTGGCTTCCTCCACTGAGGTGGCTGGAGCTGTGGCGACTTGCCCGAGGACGCTCCCCATGAGTATTTGGAGCTGTGTGGGTTGGATCTTGTGGCCCAGTAGTCCGGCTAGGCCCTCCGCGAAGGTCGTCAGTACATTGGCTAGGTCTGATATGTGTATCATTCCTTCTGGTGCCTTGGTGGGTGCTTCTTTTGTCTTTCTCGTGGTTGTCGTTCTCTGCTGCTTGGGTGGCTGAGGTGTGGCTGTAGTGAGGCCAGGAAACGGGGCTGCACTTTGGGTGTTGACTGGCTGAGGAGGTTGTCTTTGTTGTTTGGGCCTTTGGGTTCCCCACACGAAGGTACTTGGTGGGGCTGGTGTGTAGGCGGTGGGGGCCGGTCTTGCTGCTGGTCGGTTTGCCTGGACCCTCTTTGTTCTCTCGGAGCATCCAGGATTCCAGGCGTGGTGTTTGCCCCCGCAGTTGGCACACTTGGGGGCAATTTTTTCCCCATTTTTCAGCTTGGTGAGGCAGGACTGTGTGCCGTGCTTCTGTGCGCAGACTGCGCAGATTTCCCTGTACGTGCACCTTGTCTGATGGTGCCCGTATTTCTGGCATCTGAAGCATCGCAGGGGCTCTGGGACGAAGGGCCTCACTTCGTAGATCCCCCAGGTTTTGAGGTCTATGGTGCTGGGGGTGAGCCGTAGTGCGTTATGAGGACTTGTTTCGTGGTGGCCGTCTTGTCGGACAGGGGAGAGCATCTCTCGGCTTTTAGGATCTTCGGGTGGTTCTCCAGGGGTTCGAGAGGTAGTTCCTTTGGGTACCGGAGGACTACCGACTTCATCAGTTTCTGGGCGGGGTCTAGCTTGGTTGAAGGAATGGTGGTGGTGTTTTGTAGGTAAGTGTCGAGGGTGGTGGCGGAGTTCTTGTCTTTGGGGTGAACGATCATCTCCCCCTTTAGGTTGGGCCGCACTGAGAACTTGGCCAGTGGGTTTTGCTTTTCCATCTCTGTGACGGCGGCATATGTTGTTTTTGCGTCCGTTTTCGTGATCCGGAATTTTGGCAGTGTCGTTGGAGGTGAGCTGGTGGTGGTGATGGGTGCCTTGGGGGCTGCTTGACGGCAATCGTTTCCCGAAAAGGCACGTCGGCGTTTCTTATTTTCTACCTTCGTCCAGTTGTCCTCAGTAGCGGTAGCAGTGGTGGTGGTGGTGGAGGTGGTGGTGGTGGTGGAGTTGTTGGAGGTGGTGGCAGAGTTCCTAGTTTTCAGGGCTTCATTGAAGGCGCGTAACTGGTCTGCTTTCTCTGTGCGAAGCCTGTCGTGGTTCGGGTCGTCAGGTTGGCGGTTCAGGCGGGGATCGCGGTTAGGAGGGCGTACGCGCTCCATAACCGGGTTTTTTTATTTTTTTTTTATTTTTTTTTTTATCCTACCTATTCCGGTTGAGTAAATAGCAAAGGAATTACAGCACTCCCCACTAGCTGGTGGTCGTAGAGTGGTTCCTGAGCTTCTCTCACGGAGCCCCGATTGGGGAAGCCTTCTTCCTAGTGTATGTGACTGCTCACTTATAGACGTGAGCTAAGTGTGCCTATTTGGGAAGGATAAGGATTGCGACCCTCTTTCCAGGTGGACCCGCACGATCACGGTTTTCCTGGAAAGACTCGGCTGGGGAGGGTTTTGCTCCGACCCCCTTTCGTGTTCACAATCTCCTGGGAGGGAGGTGAACAGTTACAGGGGGACCGCAGGACGAATACACTTTTGAGGGTGCAGGTCCCTAGGCCAGAGCGAAAAAGGAAAAATGGTAGTAGAAGGAAAAGAGCTCAAACCACGCCGGGAATATCGCGCTATAACTGCTCTCCAGCTGGAGTGTGGGTCACTCACACCACCAGTGGGGAGGGCAAGCTAATGCTCGATAAACCAAGAACGCTCGTGAGTTGTTGTGGGCGATGACAGTCGTGGGTGGTCCGGTCCGGGAAGATGGCCAACAATGGCACAAGGGAGAGGGCGGTCTTCAAAGTTCCGGGTCCAGCAGGAGGTCTTGTTGAGAGGTCTTCTTCGTTCAGGAGCGATGTGATAAGTGGCGGCCCGGTTGTTTGTTGTTGTATAGATTGTCGGACCGTAGTCCGACACGGGCCTTTGCCTATAGGCGGCCCGTTTGGTGGTTCCGGCTGGAGCTCCAGGAGCAGTCAGACCGGATTGGGATTGGAGGTGGTCCCACCTGCAGATTGGAGGGATACTGCAGGTTGCAAGTGTGAGCGGACCCCCGATCAGTGGACGCTTACCACCGGCCCCCACTCTTGGACGTGGTCAGCCTCGGAGTGGCGCGCCCCCCGAACTGGGGTCCGCACTTGCTGGGAGAGGATGCTTTCTAAGCTATCTGGGTGGTGGGTATCGTGTGATGACCCGGAGTAGGTGGTGAATGTGGTCTGTATGGGCCTTTCGGGTTAGAGTGGCCGCTGGTGTTGTGTGTGTTTCTTGGGAGATTTGAGTTCTGTCTCGGAGGCTTTGTGTGACCTCGCAATCGAGGAGATAGTGTTCGAGTGGGTTGGCTGCTGGCTCCTGACAGTAGGTGCATTCCGTGACGTCATTTCCGATCATCTGCCAGGAGCACTTGTACCCTAGTCGTAGTCGGTGAAGGCTGACTTGGGTTTGTCTTGGAGTTTTCTTGTCTGCGAAAGGTGGTTCCCCTTTTGTGGCCGCCAGGTACCATTTGGCTGATGGGGAACCAGCGTTGAGTGCATGAAGGAAGCTCTTTTTGATGTGGAGCTTGGTAGTCTTTCTGAGGTGATTCTTGATCTGTTGCACACTTGCTGGAACTTGGATGTGTACGGTACTGGAGCGTGTAGCTGCCTTGGCTGCTTCGTCTGCCACGTCGTTTCCTCCGATCCCTACATGACTGGGAATCCAGTGTAAGACGACTGGTCGGTTTTGGCTTTGGAATTCCTGTAGCTGTGCGAGGATCGAGGTGATGATGTGGACGTTGTCTCTTGGTTGACTGTGTTGCAGCGCCTGTATGGCCGATTTCGAGTCCGTGTGAATTATGACGGCCTTGTTGTGTTGTGTTGCAGCGTGTTGTAGGGCCTTTGAGATTGCTACCAGTTCTGTTTGTAGGGTGGAGCAGTCGTTGGAAAGTCTCCATTGGAGGGTCTGACCTTGGGTGTTTGGAGGAAATTTCTTGGTATTCTTCTTCTTAGCTTGAAGTTGATTTTCTTCTAACTCTCCTCCTCTTGTTGTTCGTCTTCCTCGTGTCTGCTATCATTCTGTAAAGACTCTATATATGTATGTAGGTATGAGTGAGTAACAGTTGCCGGTTACAGTGATACTTCATATTCGCTGGTGTTGTACTGTATGGCTTCGGTATTTCTTAATATACAAACGGCACCGTTAGGGGATTGAGGTATTTAAAAACCAGCCTACATTACTTATATATAGACATAAATAATGTGGCTTGGACAATAATGACGACTACTCTCTCCTACCTTCCCCAAACAAGGGCTTTTCGAAAGTATACATTGGACACAAATGACTTAGTACATCATACATTGGTGGTTTAACAAAAGCCCTCATTAGAGAAAGGTGAAGGAGCACACAGTGAACATACAGATTGATGTTTGCACGCGTAGATAATGTAAGGTGAGATGTTAAACACCAGACACGTAGTGTAGTAACTCCCTCACAGATGGCGTTATGAGGGGCCTGATGATGTAGCAGTTACCTCACAGATGGTGTTATGAGGAACTTCACATGATGATGCTGTAGCAAAACATTCACTACGTGGTGTCGTAGCATCTTGGTGACACCACGTGGTCGACATGACTCACTCATTCAAGTGGGTGAGGTGTGGTCCCAGGCCTCTCTATCGTGGAGTCTCAGGGGAAGTATAACTGGGTACCTGGGACCTCACTGTGTGAAGGTGGTTAGCTAGCTTGGGTAAGACTCAACTGCCGAGTTGTTTTTCACTGAGTTAAGCACTGTTCACCACTATTCATCACTGGTTCCATTCCTTTGCCAAATGAGATAGTACCTTATGGCAAGAACTTGTTGATAGTCCGGGGGGGAGGAGGGTTCAGGGGAGTGAGTTGGTATGGGCCAACATATAAATAATAATAATAATAATAATAATTAACGGTTTATTGAAAGAGCTTGGCAGCCAGAAGGCTGAAAATATACAGTTACATATTTGGGGAATGGGTTACGAATTACAAATAATATACAAGTAACATGAGTGACACAAATAAAACATATAATAACTAGCTGGGGAAAAGCTCAAACTACAGTTCATTTCAACATAGTGACAGTGCAAGGAGTAGTGTTTACTGGGAGTGAGTACACTGATTTATTACAAGTTATCGATAATTTTTACAATGGGTGGGACTGGGCTGTTCTTATAGCGATCAGTTCGTGCACGTATGGGCTGGGCTGGATGCGGTTGTGGTGTCGAAGAGCAATTCTCGGACTAGGGATCTCAGGTGGTAGTAGGAGCCGGTGTCGGGGATGGTGTAGAAGCTTCTTACCAAATTTGCAGATGAGGTCGTGGTGATGGTCAGTGAGAGTCTAAAGGGTCAGTGTGTTGAGCGCTTCTTGATATGTGGAGTAGGAAGGGTAGAGAATAATCTTGCATGGCCTCTTTTGCACTTTTTCTAGGTGTTTACGTTGTGTGGCATTTAGGGAGGAAGACCAGGTGGAGGAGGCATAGGTGAACTTGGGAAGTATGAATGTTGTGTAAACACTGAGGAGCTCGTGTGCAGGAACACCGAGGGACTTGAGTCGGCGTAGGAGGTGGAGACGGAAACTGGAGGATTTGATAACTTCACTGACGTGTGGTTTCTAATTTAGTTTGTTGTCTATATGTATGTGTGTGTGTGTGTGTGTGTGTGTGTGTGTGTGTATATACTACTGTACTTTTTAGATCCTCCTACGCAACCTAACCTATTATAGTTAAGTATAGTAGGCTATACACTATTTTGTTAGTATGTGTTATAAAATGAAATTGCATGTTATTATTATTAATATTATTATTATTAATATTATTATTATTATTATTATTAGTAGTAGTATTATTATTATTATTATTGTTATTATTATTACATGCTAATATACTACTAAGTTGCCCGCCAGATTTCCTCAGAGATGGGAGGAGCACATTGGCGGCGGTGTTGTTTATACTCCGCCCGATTACTGATTCCTATTCACCGAGCCAGAGCTGGCGGGCGGCGTGTTATGTGCCACGTTTTGTTTCCCATTGGGCGTACCGCTCAGCTGGGGAGTAGGAGATTTCATAAAAAGAAAGTTTGAGTGGAGAGCACACCTTTTCCTTCACATACAGTTATCTTAGACCATCTACTAGTATAATAGTTTGCACAAAAATACTCTACACTCTTTCTAGGTTATTGTTATGTTGTTTTTTTTTGTTGCTATTTTTTTTTTTTTTTTTTTGACTTCTCATCAGATTGTGCATTCAACTAATATACATTATTAGTGTGTTTATTATTATGTTTTATAGTATTATTTCGTATAATATTGGGTAACACAATTAGAGTCACTAGTATAGTATATTATTGGGGTTTATAGTAGTTTGTGGTCTAATAGTATCATGCTTTATGAGTGGTGTTCTATGTAGTGATGATTAGGCAATAAAATATGCTTTGGGGGTTTATAGCAGTTTTTGTGGTCTACTAGTATCATGCTTTATGGGTGGTGTTCTATGTAGTGATGATTAGGCCATAAAATATGCTTTTGGTTTATTGCTAACAAAATATACTTTGCTCTACCGCTGTAGTGCAAAACATGGTGAAACTTACATACACCGTTAATAAAGTATTGATGGAAGAAGAAGAAGAAGAAGAAGAAGAAGAAGAAGAAGAAGAAGAAGAAGAAGAAGAAGAAGAAGAAGAAGAAGAAGAAGAAGAAGAAAGGGAATGAACAGTGAGACAATGTAAAGCCTCCGGGATGGCGGCAGCGTTTCTGTTATTAATATATAATAAGACAATAGGAAAATATGTTGTTGTCTCTACCTGTATTATTACCTTTGCGATAGCATGGTTCAATTTGGGGAGGACATAGGAAGGAGCAGGAGGTTAGGAAGGAGCAGGAGGTTAGGAAGGGATTTGTAGTGGGAGAGATAGTGTCTGTGATCCTCGGGTCACCACTCCTCGGATTGTGTCAGTTCAAGTTTAGAAGCTCCAACAACTTTCCCTGAATACGAATTGGCAACCTTTCGATTTACAACAGGTACCTACTTACTGCTACAGTAGGTAGGTGAACAGGGACCAAGGGGGCTAGGAAGAGTGTCCAAACAACTTGCGCCTGCCTGCCTGTGTGATGTAGTCGTGGCCAGAATTAGGTTAGGATACAGACACATCTGGCTAGTTAGTAACGCTGTACCCATAAAGGAACACTCAGCATGTAAACTTGGTGATACACCTTTAAAGCACTACTATATTATTGAATGGGACACTGTCAAAGACTTCAGGCCACCTCACTTATTGTATCTTGAACTATGTCATTACTTCATTGAGGACATTACATTCTTGCTCTTTATCCCAAATTGGCTAGCCCACACTGGTAAATGTGTACTGTACTGTCAATGAATCTGATGTATTTCTTTGTGTATGAACCTGACTGAAAATAAGGTCGCCTCCCTTGCTGCTGCTGCTAAAGCTGCTTCTGCGCCCTTCTAAGTCCCGTTTAAGTCCCCCACCCCAGGCCCCCGCAGTACCCCTTCACATCTACACCATTCTAAAACATTTTCACTCAATTTCCACATTACTATGCTAATTACACGTAAAATAGAGTGTTATCCTGCAAAACGTTGATGTCGTATATTTCTCTCTTTAAGTGATATCCTGTGGCTCCGAAAGGAGCCTGTTTGGTTAGGTTGTCTTGTGTGAACGAACCTTGGGTTCTTATTTCTTCTCTGTCTTCTTGGGGAGGAGCACAGCTTGGATGTTAGGAAGGACACCCCCTTGGGCAATGGTGACTCCAGACAGGAGCTTGTTCAGCTCCTCGTCATTGCGAATGGCAAGCTGAAGATGACGTGGGATAATGCGGGTCTTCTTGTTGTCGCGGGCGGCGTTACCGGCCAGCTCGAGCACTTCTGCTGCCAGGTACTCCATGACGGCTGCAAGGTACACAGGGGCACCTGCACCAACGCGCTCAGCATAGTTGCCCCTACGCAAGAGACGGTGGATTCTACCCACGGGGAACTGGAGTCCGGCCCTGCTAGAACGGGACTTTGACTTGCCCTTCACTTTGCCTCCCTTGCCGCGTCCTGACATGTTGCTGCTGCTGCTTTTCGTGATAGGAGTTAAATTTCCGCCCGCCACCTTGGTCTTTTATACCAAGCTCAGGATCAGGCCAGGTGGCCGTCTCGCGGACCCAACCACTGTAAGAGAGCCGTAGCTGCAGCCAGTCTGATCCTGAGCGGCCCGCTCGGTATATAAGGAAAAGTTAGTCGGGCCAGTTCAGAGGCTGATTGGGCACGGGAGGAGACTGACGTTCTTGCGGGAACAGTACTCTGTAACGGTTTTTCTTCGCCATTGACCGCTGCATCTTGTGCGATTGCACTTGCACTTGTTCTTGCTAATTAAAGCATTGCAACATTTCATCATTCATCAATTCATTCTAAAAGTGGCTCTGTCACTTACAATTTTTGACACCTCACGAGCGCCCAGGATTGACAACCTTAGCATTCCCTCCCCACAGTTAGTGTGAGTGACCCACACAACTGCGAGGGAAGAGCTAACTGTTGTCCTTCCTGACGTGGTAGGAGGGCTTTCTCTCTTACTTCTTTTTTTCTAATACTTACCCTGGCCGAGGCACCTGCTGAATTTTCATAATTCAGTATTCGTGCTAGAGCCCCCCCAGTGGTGCACACCTCACGGAGTGGGATTGTGTGTCTCCAGTGGGGGTCGGGGAAAAACCTGGGCCAATCCAGCAGTGACGTCTGTGATCGTGCAGGCACACCACTGTTCGGGGGTCGTCCTTAAGTAAAAGTCTTTTTTTTGCACTGAGGGCCTTGCATAACCTTAGTGCACCAAAACCATACATGTAATTTAACAAGTAAAGCTGTACCCAAGGGGTGGTTCCCAGCCACCCCAACCATGCCCTCTGGGAGGGGAAGCACCAAGCCCCCCTCTGCTCGTCCAGGCAGGGACAGGCAGAGGCGGGAGCCCAATCATGACCCACGACTGCCACGACCAACGACAAACTCTGACAATGCAACGGCTACTGACCAAGCAACACAACAAAGACAAAACATACAAGTATCAGCTGAGAAGGCCCGAGTAATCCACTTTCGGACTCTTGACACGTCTACCTCGTTTGACAAAATTAATGGATTCATCATACAGAAGGCCATTAAGGATCAGATAGGGGACGTGGAGAAAGTCCGAAAGACAAGAAAAGGCGAACTCCAAGTTACTGTTAAAGACGCACAGCAAATGAGGGACGCCTTGAATCTTAAAACTTTTCATACAACAAAAGTGGTACCATATATCCCAGCATTTCTCAACACCTGTAAGGTTGTAGTTAACAGCTACGAATTTCAGGGGATGACTAATGACGAAATTAAGTACCACATGAAAGATCAAGGAGTCGTCGATGCTTACGTATTTAATAGGAAGACCACAGACGGTGAACGCAAACGATCAACTACAGCAGTACTCACTTTTGAAGGACTTGTTAGGCCCACTCATGTCTTGGTAGGATATGAGAGGGTCCAGACCAAAACTTACATTTCATTCCCAATGCGTTGTTTCAACTGCCAAAGGTTTGGACACACTGGTAAGGCCTGCCGTAACACCCAGGTATGCTCCAAATGTGCTCAGACCGGACACAGGGACGATGACTGTACACAGACGGAGGAAAAATGCTACCACTGTTCCGGTCAGCATGCTGCCTCAGACAGGAAGTGCCCTTCCTACCTGAGGGAGTATGAGATCAGTAAGGTGAGAGCAGAGAAAAATTTGGACTACAAGGAGGCTAAGATGCAGGTTGAGTTGTCCTTGCAGACACCAACACCTGGAATGTCCTTTGCATCCGCTGTATCTAAAAATACCTCACCTCCCAAAATGTGCACCACTGGAACGCAGACTGAGACCAAGACCATCGCAACACAGACTGACCCCACCATCACCGGTTATTCAACCACAGACGCCAAAGACGAGAACACTAATACAACTATGACCAATAACGAGACCCAAACTAACGAGTTATACCAGACCCCAAAACCCCAACAGACTCACGACCCTATCTACCCCAACGTAAGGAGGAGATCGTATTCAATAGAATGCATGATGAGAAAATCAACACCACAACCAATCATTTGCCTTTTTGAAAGGCAACCGGGGCAGGGAGCCCCTGCCGAGCAGAGTACTGGCTCTTTGGAGCCGGGAGACTGCTCATCTGATGAGGGGGATCCTTCCAAGGACCCTCTTTCCCCCCCATATACAAGAGGAAAGAAAAATAAAGCCCAAAACGCTGACCATATCAACTCTCAGATTTAAAATTCAGTATCATACAGTGGAATTCAGAGGTGCTAGGAATAAAAACGCTCAATTTCATTTACTAATGTCATTATTCCGGCCGGACGTTTTTTGCCTACAAGAGACGCTACTTGCGGGTCACGACGACCCACCTGTATTCGACAACTACACGTCCTACAGGGGAGACAACCTAAGGGGGGTAGCCCTATACATTCGGAGTTCATTCGCCCAGCAAAGAGTCAGTCTGAACGTGAACCTGCAGGCTGTGGCGTGCAGAGTTAAGATTCGGACTGGCTATGTTGCCATCTGTTCACTATACTGTCCTCCGGGCGGGCTCATCGACGATGGTGAGCTTGAGGAGCTATTTAACCAACTGCCAAGAAAGAAAATGATCCTCGGCGACCTCAATGCTCGCCATTTGCGGTGGGGCAGTGTCCGGAGTGATGGGAGGGGAGAGCAGGTGGCTGCAGCTATCCTCAACTCCAACCTGTCTCTTCTGAATGACGGTAGTGCGACTCGAGTGGACGAACGATTTGGCACAGCGTCAGCTATAGATCTGTCTATAGTTGATGCTGCCTTGCTATTAGATTGTAAATTTTCTACATACGACGACTCTCTGGGTAGCGACCATTTTCCGATCTGCATTTCTTATGAGTGTGGCGCCCCAACGGCTACTCCCGAGGTGCGCTACAACCTTAGGAAGGCAGACTGGAGGGCCTACTCAGGAGCCGTTCGTATAGACACCATTGGACAAGACATCAACACCAAAATTACACACATACAACAAGCTATAATACACGCAGCAGACTTAACAATTCCTAAGACTTCTGCAAAAACCCACAGGCCTGGAGTTCCATGGTGGACACCAGACTGCCGACGAGTGGTCTGTGAGCGAAATAGGCTATGTCGTTTATTCAATAGAATTCCATCACTTGTAAACTTAATTGAATATAAAAAGCTAGAGCCAAGGCTAGGAGGGTTCTCAGGGAGTGTAAGAGAGAGTCTTGGCGGGCGTTCGTCTCCACTATTAACAAGGATACCCCTTCCTCTGAGGTATGGTCGGCTATAAACCGGGTCAGATCCAAAGGAGGAAGGAGTTTTATCCCACAGGTGAGTAGTGGAGGGCGGATTCTCGACGAACCCCAGGCCATTGCCAACACCCTAGGCCAGAAGTTTGCAGATGCCAGTAGCTCCACTAATCACGATCCACGCTTCGGCGTGTTCCGTGATCGTGCCGAGCTCTTGCATCTCGACTTCGAGAACGGGGACGAACAGGGCTACAATCGAGCATTTTCCCCAGAGGAACTTTCCTTTGCTATTAAAAAGGGCAAGGGCTCTACTCCTGGACCTGACGGTATACGATACGAGATGATTAAGCACCTTGACCAGGGAAACCTGGACAAATTGCTAGAAGTGTACAATGAGATCTGGACGTCGAGAACGTTTCCAAACTCATGGCACTTTGCCCATGTCGTACCGATCCCGAAGAGGGACAAACGCCCGAACAACACCAACTCATTCCGTCCGATTTCGCTCACAAACTGTCTGTGTAAGGTCATGGAACGTATGATAAAGCGTAGACTAATGTAATTTTTGGAAAGTAACAACTTATTGAATGATCGACAGTGTGGTTTCCGCCAAGGTAGAAGCACACTAGATCATTTAATAAGTCTTGAAACTGACATCTCAAAAGCTCTTTGCAGTAAAGAAACATTAATTGCAGTATTCTTAGATATAGAAAAAGCTTTCGACATGACATGGCGGACTGGCCTCATGATGAAGCTCCACGCCTTGGGTCTGAGAGGTAATTTGGCAATTTTTATTAGTAATTTTTTGCAGGACAGGACTTTTTCCGTCAAATTAAAAGGTAACGTAAAATCAGACACATTTGTCTTTGAAAATGGAGTTCCACAAGGTAGCGTTTTGGGCCCAATTTTATTCCTTATAATGATTAATGATTTCCTATCACCAGCCCCCAGCTTAAGTGACCTCAAATTCTCCTTGTTTGCTGACGATTGCGCAATCTGGCGCTCCTCTCGAGCTGAGAGGCTATCTGCACAAAGGGTGCAGGCTGGACTAAAAGCCGCGGAACAGTGGGCAATACAATGGGGATTTAGGTTTTCAGTTGAGAAGACAGTAGGAGTAGTCTTCACTAAGAAACGTAACATTAGTAATCCAGTATTAAAATTAAATGATACTCCTATTAAAATTCAGACTTCAGTAAAATTTCTTGGTGTTCATTTTGACCGGAAATTAACGTGGAAAAACCACATTAACGAACTTGAAAGTAAATGTCTTAAAGTCACAAACATCCTGAAAGTTTTATCAGGTACTACATGGGGAGCCGATAGGAAATCTTTATTAATGGTGTATAAGACCCTGATCAGATCAAAACTTGATTATGGATGCCAGTTGTATGCTTCGGCATGCAACACCACACTCGCAAAGCTAACCAGAAGACAGAACCGATGCCTTCGTCTATGTCTGGGTGCCTACAGGTGTACACGTGTAGGTAAACTAGAGGTTGAGGCCCACGTCCCTCCACTTCACATCAGGAGGGACATGTTGACGCTAAGGTACGGGTTGAGTATGGCTAGGAAGCGCGGCACAGACCACCCAGGTTGGTGTGCTGTTGCTAATTTCCGTTTCCTGCAGCTGCGTAGGTCCCCGTCCTCGGTTGTCCGCCTCCAGACCTTGTGCCAGGGTGCTGGTATCCATTTCGAAGACGTTGATAGATACGTTCCACCGTTGTGTCCGCCATGGGAGAACCCCGACTTCCATGTGGAAACATCGTGGCTTCCGGGAGCGAAGAATGACTTTCATCCTGAGCTCCTGAGGCAACTTTTCTATCAATTTCTTGAAGGATTCAGCGCCTATACTCACGTGTACACCGACGGGTCCAAGACTGAAGACAACGTCGGAGCCGGTATCTGGAGCAGAGACGGGGAGTGGAGCTCCCGCCTGCCGCGGCATACAACCATATTCTCTGCAGAAATGTTCGCAATAAGTAAAGCCATTGACATTGCATTAACAAGCAATGTCAATGATGTCGCTGTAATTTCAGATTCCATGTCAGCTCTTAAAGCAATTCAAGGTGGTAATACTACCAGCAATGAGATACAGGGCAACATTATTAATAAATTACATGAGTGTGCCAAGAATATTGTGCTGGTGTGGGTGCCTGGGCATTGTAACATTTGGGGCAATGAACAGGCAGACAGATTAGCAAGAGCGACTGTGGGTCTCGGGGAGACAACCAATGTACCCTGGGAGACTCAGTCGTGTCTCTCCTTGGGGAAGACATATACATTTGGAAAGTGGCAACTTGAATGGACTAGGTTGGATCTCCACAACACCTGGAAGACTAATATAGGAAACTGGCCCTCAGCATATAGAAAGAATAGGAGGGAAGAGGTCGTTCTCGCCAGATTAAGGCTGAACTGTACCTATCTGACCCACCTAGGGGCCTATCTTGACAATTCCTTCCCACCTATCTGTGCCACTTGTAACCTAATTCTCTCCATCAGACATATTCTGACTGAGTGCAGCCAGTACGAACCAGAGCGCCGGCAGCTGGTGATCCTAGCTGCCGAGCAAGGCTTCGTGCTGACTGTACCCAACCTATTGCAAGATAATGTCACCATAAGTGACGCAGTAATAACCTTCCTCAAGGAGACCCATCTTATCGGCATGTTATGATTGACACACGCATGAACTCTTTTATATCTATTATATGTATGTAACCATGCCTTAAAAAATAAAAAAAATAAAAATAAAAAATAAAAATGAATAAAACAAAAATTAAAACATACAACATGAGAAACACATCACAAACCCTATCATTACATACAACACTCACATTTATCAAGCTAAACTGACACCCACCAACATATATTCAAACAAAAAGACACGGGCTACAAAAGACAAAATAAAAATAAAAAAAGATAAAAAAAAAAAATCACAGAGAAACTAGTCACCTGACAAGCCATTTCATCTGGTCTGTCACTAACTCACCATCATATCACTCATGCATACCATAATTCATCCCAAATAAAACAACAAGAAGAAAGAAGTAACCAAAATACCAAGAACAAGAAGAACACAAGAATAACAAGAAAAGAAGAAACAAGAACATCAGATTAGTTGTAGCAAGAAAGAAGACCAAGATTAGAAGAAGAAAGAAGACATCAGCTTCGGCCGAAATAGCCTAATGGCGAAGAGGCCAGTAATCCCCAACATCAGTCAGTCAGTCAGGGCCAGTTTTCAATTCTCTCGCTCCGCGCCACGAGTAACTGTGCCGCCATGCCTCCCAAAACTTCCGGAAAGGCTGCCAAGAAGGCTGGAAAGGCCCAGAAGGCCATTGCCAAGGGTGACAAGAAGAAGAAGCGCAGGAGGAAGGAAAGCTGCAGCATCTACATCTACAAGGTACTGAAGCAAGTGCACCCCGACACAGGAGTCTCCTCCAAAGCTATGTCCATCATGAACTCTTTCGTGAACGACATCTTCGAGCGCATCGCTGCCGAGGCTTCCCGCCTGGCGCACTACAACAAACGCTCCACCATTACAAGTCGGGAAATCCAGACAGCTGTCCGACTCTTGCTGCCCGGTGAACTGGCCAAGCATGCTGTGTCTGAGGGCACCAAGGCTGTCACCAAGTACACCTCTTCCAAGTAAGAGGTTACTTGTGCACAACAAACACGCCATCCCACTACTACAACTTAATCGGCTCCATCGGAGCCACAGTTACATGTTAAAGAGACAGTTACCGACAGTGATATATTGAGAGGGAAATAAATAAAAAAAAATTATAATAATCTGCATTCTCTATTGGCGTAGAAACCGGACTAAATCGAAACATAATAAATAAATAAATAAATTCTGCGTGGAGTAGTTGTACACCCACTGCAAAGTGACATACATGGAGTGTGTTTGGGCTTCATTTCTTGTTTGCAGCACGCCTATTTCATGTAAACAATTTTTTTTTTTTTTTTTATTGTATGTTCTTTTATTTTATTTATTTATTTACTTACTTCTTCTTTATATATTTATTTGTTACTAGCTCTTGTTTGTTACACCCACCCACCTCCCGAATTGATGACCTACTATACAATCGTACCTCCACGAATGTTACCAACTTACCGTTAGGCGATTTGGGTAACCGAAATTAACGCTCTCCGTCCACCAACCATTTCGATTGTCATGAAAATTATCTTCAGAACAGTTCTTTGGCCCTGAGAAGGGCCGAGTTATAGATGTCTGGTAGGTTTTGTTGTGCTTTTTCGTTTTCCCCAAGGAAGAGGACTTAAGCACGCTCTCCGCGGATGCGCCGGGCCAGCTGGATGTCCTTGGGCATGATGGTAACGCGCTTGGCGTGAATGGCACACAGGTTGGTGTCCTCGAAAAGACCCACCAGGTAAGCCTCAGAGGCTTCCTGCAGAGCCATGACGGCAGACGACTGGAAGCGCAGGTCAGTCTTGAAATCCTGGGCGATCTCACGCACCAGGCGCTGGAAGGGCAGCTTCCTGATGAGTAGCTCTGTGCCCTTCTGGTAACGACGGATCTCACGAAGGGCGACGGTTCCGGGCCTGTAACGATGGGGCTTCTTGACACCACCGGTGGCTGGGGCGGACTTGCGAGCTGCCTTGGTGGCAAGCTGCTTCCGTGGAGCCTTGCCTCCAGTGGACTTGCGGGCAGTCTGTTTAGTACGGGCCATCTCGACGACGAAATAGTCAATACGGGCGGCCCGGCAGGCGGGCGGGCTTATATACAGACATTCTCCACCTCAGTGGCCACCTCATTGGCCACGAGTGCCGCATGCGTCATCCGCAAGCTACGCCCCACCTCCAAGAGGGAGGGACGGCCTTGGATGAACGATACTACCGCTGCGTCCACAGCACGCCACCTACTCCCACCAAACCGTGGGCGAAGCCCTACTCCCACCAAACCGTGGGCGAAGCCCACACTCTCTCTCCCTCACCATGAACGGATACGAGTTTGTTAACGTGGCGCGGATACGTCCGGACACGCCGACCCGCCCCAAGAAACTAAACCTCCTAGTTCTCCAGAAGTTTTTCGAAGCTAATGGGATCGTGGGGGTCACCAAGGTAGAACGCCTAAAGCTCCATGGTGACATCAAGATCACCTTCGCCGAGATGGGCATGCCCTCTCAACTCGCGGAGATCCCAGACATCAACGGCATTCCTTTTAAAATGTTTGCCTTCATGTGGGACAACTTGAAGCTGGGTGTAATCTCCCACGCCGAAATTGCCCACATGGACAAAGCAGAGCTGAGTGAGCTCCTCAAGGAGCAGCAGCTCCAAGTTGTGAAGAAGCTGTCCGACACCACTGCCCTCATCGGACACCACTCCACCCTACCCAAGGAAGCTCAACTGGCGTGGGTAACTATGCTAGTCAAGCCCTACTGCAGACCGAAACGGTGTTACAAATGCCAGCACTATGGACACACTGTAAACAAGTGTGAGGCGCAGGAAGACACCTGCTCCATGTGTGGCAGCCCTGGACACCGCTACACGGCCTGCCCCAACACAGAGAAAAAATGCGTTGCCTGTGGTGGCCAACACTCCTCCGCCGACCGGACCTGCCCCAGATGGAAGGAGGAATGCAGGGTAGCCAAGGCTCGTCTTGAGAAAAAACTGAGCTACAAAGAGGCCCTCCTTGCTGTACGCTCCCAAGAAAAGAAAAAACCAGCAGTAAAGAAAAACCAAGAAAAGAAAACTCAACAGAAGCAGCCCACCACACAGAACCAAGAACACCACGTGGCCCGTGGTGCTGAAGCCCACGCGGCCAGTGGTGCTGAAGCCCACGCGGCCAGTGGTGCTGAAGCCCACGTGGTCAACCTCTCCCTCTCTGAATTCTTCCACACCTATGAGGACTTAAAATACGAGGAAGACGAACAAGAAGACCCAAACACAAACGAATGGACAATTCAAGAGAGCAAGAAGAGAAGGAGAGAGAGAAGAAAATCGACATCAAGCTAAGAAGACCAAGACATCCCCTCCACACAAGAAACCAAAACACAATCAAGCCGACCAAGCACTGAACACCCATTGCCCAACCCAACACGCACCTGACGCCTGACCTGACGCTTGACCTGACGCTTGACCTGACGCTAGCCTGGCCTTGTCTTGTCGCCTCCCTGCCGCGTCCAGCCGGGTTGTTGCTGCTGCCCCCATCTTATAATCCCTCACGCAAGCGGTGTTTAGCCACTGCATCTGTTCTCTCCTCCTAAAATTCACTTCAATCCTCCCTTTATTCTTCTCCTGAACCTCCTTCCCCCCTGTCACTAGCATTTTTCGATTTTTTTTTCGGCGAAGCCACACCAGGACCACCTGTAGTAGCAACCACAACAACATGACTGGACGAGGCAAAGGAGGCAAGGGACTTGGAAAGGGTGGCGCCAAGCGTCATCGTAAGGTGCTTCGTGACAACATCCAGGGTATCACCAAGCCTGCCATTCGTCGTCTAGCTCGGCGTGGAGGTGTTAAACGTATATCCGGCCTCATCTACGAGGAGACCCGCGGCGTCCTCAAGGTGTTTCTGGAGAACGTCATCCGTGACGCCGTCACCTACACCGAGCACGCAAAAAGGAAGACCGTCACCGCCATGGATGTGGTGTATGCCCTGAAACGGCAGGGCCGCACCCTTTATGGTTTTGGTGGTTAATCAACCTGATGGACGGGCGCACACCACCACCACCACCACGACAAACAAATATACGGACCTAATTTTAGGTCCACATTTAAATCGCTAAAGAGTTGGTTAGATACTGAGTAAATCGTTGAAAATATATCCAATAACATGATCCTCTCTAATTCTGGACTTGTGGTATGAGTATAGGTTGTGTGTGAACGTGTTGGAACCACTTCCTAATAATTGTCAGTCAGTCAGTCAACATTCACCTAACCTCCAGGTACCTCACCTAACTTCCTGTAGCGTCACCGAACCTCACGAAATGTAACCCAATGTAGTTTATAATCTATCCTAACATGACATAACATAACCACGAACTATATTACTTCGGTAAGAGTAATGAGTTTTAATACACAAAGTTGCAGTTATCATTCATTCATACATACATACATACATACATACATACATACATACATACATACATAACATGCTAGTGGCAGGGGGGGATTGAAGTGAATTTTAGGAGGATAGAATAGGTGCAGTGGCTAAACAGCGCTTGCGTGAGGGACTTTAAGCAGCAACTCGCCTGGATGCGGCAGGATAGAGTCAGGTCAAGCGTCCGGTGCATGTTGGGTTCCGCCATGGCTTCTCAGTGTTTGGTCGGCTTGATTGTGTGTGTTGTTTTCTTGTTTGGAGGAAATGTCTTGGTATTCTTCTTCTTAGCTTGAAGTTGATTTTCTTCTAACTCTTCTCCTCTTGTTGTTCGTCTTCCTCGTGTCTGCTATCATTCTGTAAAGACTCTCTATATGTATGTAGGTATGAGTGAGTAACAGTTGCCGGTTACAGTGATACTTCATATTCGCTGGTGTTGTACTGTATGGCTTCGGTATTTCTTAATATACAAACGGCACCGTTAGGGGATTGAGGTATTTAAAAAACAGCCTGCATTACTTATATATAGAAATAAATAATGTGGCTTGGACAATAATGACGACTACTCTCTCCTACCTTCCCCAAACAAGGGCTTTTCGAAAGTATACATTGGACACAAATGACTTAGTACATCATAAATTGGTGGTTTAACAAAAGCCCTCATTAGAGAAAGGTGAAGGAGCACACAGTGAACATACAGATTAATGTTTGCACGCGTAGATCATGTAAGGTGAGATGTTGAACACCAGACACGTAGTGTAGTAACTCCCTCACAGATGGCGTTATGAGGGCCTGATGATGTAGCAGTTACCTCACAGATGGTGTTATGAGGAAATTCACATGATGATGCTGTAGCAAAACATTCACTACGTGTTGTCGTAGCATCTTGGGGACACCACGTGGTCGACATGACTCACTCATTCAAGTGGGTGAGGTGTGGTCCCAGGCCTCTCTATCGTGGAGTCTCAGGGGAAGTATAACTGGGTACCTGGGACCTCACTGTGTGAAGGTGGTTA
>NW_024748215.1:0-4172 GCF_018991925.1 Homarus americanus
TGTGTGTGTGTGTGTGTGTATGTAATAATAATAATAATAATAATAATAATATAATAATAATAATAATAATAATAATAATAATAATAATAATAACAATAATAATAATAATAATAATAATAATAATAATAATAATAATAATAATAATAATAATAATAATAATAATAATAATAATAATAATAATAATAATAATAATAATAATAATAATAATTAATGGTTTATTGAAAAAGTCGGGAGCCCGAAGGCTGAAAATATACATTAGACAAAAATTACTTATTACATACAAAGACATGGGGTGGGTGGGTTGTTTAACAACAGCTTTCATTACTAAAAGAAGAAGGAACAATGATTGAACATACAAATTATTATAGTTTACAGTTGATGGCCCGGGCGTGGGCTGGTCATGGAGACACCAGGTGGTGAGGTGTTCACGTGGTGCAGTAACTCGTCCTCGGGTGTTGATATGAGGGACCTCACGTGGTCATGGAGACATCAGGTGGTGTGATGTTCACGTGGTGTGGTAACTCGTCCTTGGGTGTTGATATGAGGGACCTCACTTGGTCATGGAGACATCGGGTGGTGTGGTGCTCACGTGGTGTGGTAAGTCGTCCTCGGGTATCGATGTGAAGAACCTCACGTGGTCATAGAGACACCGGGTGGTGTGGTGTTCACGTGGTACAGTGACTCGTCCTCTGGTGTTGATATGAAGGACCTCACGTAGTCATGGGGACACCATGTGGTGTGGGGTGGTGTCACACAGTACCTCACCGCGCGGTGATGTTGTTTAACAGTAGTCGGGTGCATAGCCGGCCGGCCGGCGAGGAAATTCCAGAGGTGGAACTGATATTTAGGGGAAAGGAAGAAGAGAAATTAAAGAATATCACTATCAGAAAAGAGGATGTTCTTAAAAGGAAAATAAACTAAAGAAGACAAAATCCCCAGGGCCGGATGAAATTTTCCCTCGAGTCTTGAAAGAGTGTAGGGAACAGATTAGCGGACTCCTTGTAAATTTATTTACAAAATCATTAGACACCGGAGTTGTGCCAGACTTGTGGAAACAGGCAAATGGTACCCATATTCAAAAAGGGAGACAGAGCATCAGCGTCAAATTACCGGCCGATCAGTTTGACGTCAGTAGTGGGAAATTTCTTAAATCAATTATAGCAGATAGCATCCGATCGCATCTAGAGAAAAGCAAATTAATCTATGACTCGCAACATGGATTTACTAAGGGAAAATAATGTCTAACAAATCTGCTGACATTTTTTAGGAAAGTCTTCGAGGTAGTAGATAATGACGAAAATTACGATGTTATTTACTTAGACCTTAGCAAAGCATTTGACAGAGTACCGCATCAGAGGCGTCTGAGAAAAATTAAGGCTCATGGTATCGAGGGGAAAGTTTTAAATTGGATAAAATCATGGCTCACCGATAGAACGTAGAGGGTCAGCGTAGATGGTGTTAAATATGAGTGGGGCCGTGTAACCAGTGGGGTTCCCCAGGGGTCAGTACTAGGCTCACTCTTGTTCATAATCTACATAAACGATCTAGATACTGGGATCAGCAGTGACATAAGCAAGTTTGCGGATGACACCAAAATAGGGCGGCAGATTAATTCAGGGCAGGATGCAAATGCATTACAGGAGGATCTAAATTAACTGCAGGGGTGGTCTGAAAAATGGCAAATGAAATTCAACACCAGCAAGTGCAGCGTACTTAATATTGGAAGAACAAATTCTGATAATGTATACAGCCTTAACAACATCAACCTAGAGAAGTCGACTTGTGAAAGAGACCTTGGGGTACTTGTAAGCCCGGACCTACGGCCAAGAAAGCAGTGCGTTAATGTTCGAAATAAAGCAAACAGAGTATTGGGTTTTATATCTAGAAGTGTAAGTAACAAGAGTGCAGAGGTCTTATTGCAACTATATCTTGCGCTAGTCAGGCCGCACCTCGATTATGCGGTTCAGTTCTGGTGCCCTTATTATAGAATGGATATCAATTCACTTGAGTCGGTGCAGCGAAGAATGACAAAAATGATTCCGGGACTTAGAAACCTTCCATATCAGGATAGGTTAAAGAAACTTAACTTGGATTCCCTAGAAAGACGAAGAGTGCGGGGAGATATGATAGAAGTATTTAAGTGGGTGAAAGGGATCAATAAAGGGGATATAGATAAAGTTCTTATAATATCCGAGCAGGATAGGACTCGGAGCATCGGATTTAAGTTGGATAAGTTTAGGTTTAGGAGGGAGATAGGAAGAAACTGGTTCACAAATAGGGTGGTGGACGAGTGGAACAAGCTTAGCAACTTTGTAGTAAGTGCGGGAACTCTGGAAAGTTTCAAAAGGAGGCTAGATAGATTCATGGATGATAGAGAGTGGTTGTAACTCTCTACAGGAGCTGCCATGCACAGGCCAACTGGCCGATTGCAGACTCCTTATTTTCTTATGTTCTTATGTTCTTATGCTCCCAGGGTCGACGGATTAGCACCTCCTTGTCAGAAGATGGTGGTTAATTCCCAGGGGTGCTTATCTCACTGGTGGGTCGCGGCTTTCACTGGTACTGCCTAGTGTTGAACTCACTGGCATAAACACTGTTCATCACTGTTCAACACTGATCCCACTTATTTCAGAAACGAAATTGTCACTTTTGATTATGTAAATATGCCGGTGGTGAGGATGGGTCGGGGAGAGGGACTTGGGGAATGGGCCGAACATTGGCCAAGGGGGGCAGCTGCGTAGCGGGAGGAGCTCCTGAATCGGTCTTGACCCTACGGTGTGTAATAATAATAATAATAATAATAATAATTAACGGTTTATTGAAAAAATTATGCAGCCCGAAGGCTGAAAATATACATTGGACATAAATGACTTATTACATACATTGGTGGTTTAACAAAAGCCTTCATTAGAGAAAGGTAAAGGAACATATAGTGAACATACAGATTAATGTAGGTGTTGAACAGCAAACTCGTAGTGTAGTAACTCCCTCCCAGATGGTGTTAGGAGGAACTCACGTGGTGTAGTAGTTCCCTCAGATGGTGTTATGAGGGACCTGGCGTGGTGTAGTAATTACCTCGCAGATGGTGTTATGAGGGGCCTCACGTGGTGTAGTAATTCCCTCACAGATGGTGTTATGAGGGACCTCACGTGGCGTAGTAATTATCTCACAGATGGTGTTATGAGGGGCCTCACGTGGTGTAGTAATTCCCTCACAGATGGTGTTATGAGGGACCTCACGTGGTGTAGTAATTACCTCACAGATGGTGTTATGAGGGACCTCACGTGGTGTAGTAATTACCTCACAGATGGTGTTATGAGGGGCCTCACGTGGTGTAGTAACTCCCTCACAGATGGTGTTATGAGGGGCATCACGTGGTGTAGTAATTCCCTCACAGATGGTGTTATGAGGGGCCTGACGTGGTGTAGTAATTCCCTCACAGATGGTGTTATGAGGGACCTCACATGGTGTAGTAATTCCCTCACAGATGGTGTGATGAGGGACTTGACGTGGTGTAGTAATTCCCTAACAGATGGTGTTATGAGGGACATGTGGTGTAGTAATTCCCTCACAGATGGTGTTATATGAGTGAGGTTTGGTCTTAGGCCTTCCTATCGTAGACGGATTAACACATCGCTGGTTGTTGTTGGGTCTCACGGGCCGTTATCACTGGGTACCTGGGACCTCACTGTGTGAAGGTTTACTTGGGTACGACTGTTACTGTTGAGTTGTTCTCACTGACTTAAACACTGTTCACCACTGTTCACCTCTGTTTAACACTGGTTACGTTCCTTTCCTAAATGAAATTGTAACTTCTGGCGAGAACTTGTTGATATTCCGGTGGGGAGGAGGGTTCAGGGGAGGGGGTTGGTATGGGTCAACTTAACAGTTGACCTGGCTGCTCCGAGAGGAGCGCCAGGTACGTCTTGACCCTTCGGTGGTCAAGGACGTGTGTGTGTGTGTCTTTTTTGTATTTTTGATGTTATGGAGCTGTTTCGCCTTTGTTTGTGTTTCTTAATTCTGATGCTTTTACGTGTTCCTTGCCTGTGGCAGAAACTGACCGTGAACGTGATCTGACATGCGTGATGGGTGTTGGTGAGGGCGTGATGGGGAGGTTCCTGTAAGCGGAGGTGGAGGGTGTGGGGTGTGGGGTTGGGGTTAGATGTTTGAGT
>NW_024748216.1:0-7500 GCF_018991925.1 Homarus americanus
ATCACTGGCACCTGATGGCACCCCATCACGGCACCTGACGGCACCCCATCACTGGCACCTAAAACATGACAGTTACCTACCTGGAGTAGTTGAGCCTCAGGTGCTGGTGAAACACTTGAGCCTCCCCATCATGCCACTCCAAGCACAGCCACGAGAGACAGCCTGAAACCATGAGAGATTCACTTTTAAGTCTTTTGCGTAAACCAACCTAACCTAACCTAACCTAACAGATAACAGGGCCAAATATAATATACACTGATAACAATACTAACCACCAATACAGACATCTCATTATACTCTACCAGGACGTACAGGTATAATGAAGACCTTCCTCTCTCACACAAACCACTGCATACAACCTAATACACATACTCAACGACCTAACGGTGGTCCTGCCCTGGAGTGTGAGCACCTCCACACACACTCTACTCCCTGCCAGGCCCTCACCAACAGGCTCCAGTCAGGTATAACCCCCCCCCCACACAGTCTGCCGGGGAGGTTGGGCCTCCCCACCTCCAGTCAACCTCACACACTGTAAGCATCTGTGTCTTTATGTCTGTATAAGTCCAATATGTCTGTGTGTACCTGTATCTTTGTCTGTGTAAGCTGTGTTGTGTGTCTGTGCTAGCAGGTGGGAGTCACTGTCACCATGGTAACCACCGCTTACCCTCCAACCACTCTCTTGTCTAAAGTTACTTTCTGTGCTTACGCGACTATGTATGTATGTATATGTATGTATGTATGTATGTGTATGTATGTATGTATGTATGTATGTATTTATATATGAAGGTCACCACCACACACTACGCTTCAAAGGGCTTCAATTCATTGTCCAGTCACTATAATATTTCCGCTCACTGTCACTGTCGCCTCAGATCTGCCCTCACCTGTCAAATCCGTCAGAGATTAGATGAACAGTATATGTCTCTATCCACTCTTTCTCTAGTCCTTCTCTCTTTCTATACCATTCATCTCTACTCACTTCTCTTTTTCTTTTGCTTTCTCTGTCTGTCTCCTTGTTCTGTCTGTCTGTCTATCTCACTTTTCTTTATATATCTGCTCCTCTGTCTTTCTGTCTCCTTATCTCTCACTCCTTTCTTCGCGTTCTCTCTCTATCTCTCTTTACCTTTCTGTTTATTTATCTTAGTGTCTGCTGTCTCTGTTCGTCCATCTGTCTGTCTGTCTACACACTCCAAACATTCCATCACCGCCGTCTGTATTGCTGGGGTTGACCGCACTATCTGCAGACAACAGAACCCTCAGCCCTCTCTCTCTCTCTCTACCCCCCACCCCCCACCCCCCACCTCCTCTCTCTCTCCCCCATCCTCTCATCTCATCCTGCCCCCCCCCACCCCCTAACCACTCTCCCACCCCATCTCTCCCTACCCCCATCTCTCCTCCTCATCCCCATCCCTCCTATCCCTCTGCACTCCCTTCATCCCCACCCCTCCCCACCCCCACTCTCCCCACCCTCTATCTCTCCCTACCCTCATCTCTCCCCATCCCCCATCTCTCTCTCCCTACCCCATCTCTCCCATCCCCTCTATCTCCCCACCCCATCTCTCCCCATCCCCATCTCTCCCTATCCCCATCTCTCCCCAACCCCATCTCTCCCTACCCTCCATCTCTCCCCACCCCATCCTCCCCACCCCATCTCCCCATTCTCATCTCCCATCCCCCATCCCCCTCATACCCCCATCTCTCCCTCACCCCATCTCTCCCTACCCTCATCTCTCCCACCCCCACCCCCCCACCCCACCCCCACCCCCCCCCACCCCACCCCCTACCATCCCCCTACCTATCATCTCTCCCTACCCTCCATCTCTCCCCACCCTCTATCTCTCCTCAATCTCCATCTCTCCCCATCCTCCATCTCTCCCTACCCTCTATCTCTCCCTACCCCATCTCCCTACCCCCATCTCTCCCTACCCCCATCTCCCCTATCCCCCATCTCTCCCTATCCCCATCTCCCTACCCCATCTCTCCCTCACACCCTCTCTCCCACCTCTATCTCTCCCTCCTCTAACTCCCTCCCTCTCATCTCTCCCCACCCTCCATCTCTCCCTACCCTCCATCTCTCCCTATCCCCATCTCTCCCTACCCCCCATCTCTCCCTACCCCCCATCTCTCCCTACCTCTATCTCTCCCCACCCCATCTCTCCTACCCCATATCCTCCCCCATCTCTCCCATACCCTCATCTCTCCCTCACCCCCCATCTCCCCACCACCTTCTATCTCTCCCTATCCTCCATCTCCCCACCCCCCATCTCTCCCCACCCTCTACCTCCCTACCCCCATCTCTCCCTACCATCCTATATCTCCCCACCACCCCATCTCTCCCTACCCCACATCTCCCCACCCCCATCTCTCCCCACCCCCAACCCCACCCCCCCCCCACCCCCACCCTCACCCCCATCCTCCTCACCCCCATCCCTCCCTCACCCCCATCTCTCCCCATCCCCATCTCCCACCCCCACCTCCCCACCCCCCATCTCCCTACCCCCCATCTCCCTATCCCCCATCTCCTCACAACCCCCATCTCCTCCCCACCCCATCTCCCCACCCCCATCTCCCCCTCTCATACCCCATCCTCCCCACCCCATCCTCCTCCCCACCCCCCTGTCCTCCCCATCCTCTCATCTCCTCCCCACCCCCCATCTCCCTCACCCTATCTCCCTATCTCTCATCTCTCCCTCACCCCCATCTCTCCCCAACCCCATCTCCCTCACCCCCATCTCTCCATCCCCATCTCCCCACCCCCTATCCTCCCTCACCCCCATCCCTCACACCCCCATCTCCCCATCCCCCATCCTCCCACCCCCATCTCCCCACCCCCATCTCTCCCCATCCCCCATCTCCCATCCTCCATCCCATCCCCCATCTCTCCCTACCCCATCTCTCCCCACCCCCCATCTCTCCCCACCCCTCATCTCTCCCCATCTCTCATCTCTCCTCATCCTCTTTCTCTCCCCAACACCCCCCATCTCTCCCTCACCCCCCATCTCCCTACCTCCCATCTCTCCCTATCCCCATCTCTCCCCACCCCATCCTCCCCACCCTCTATCTCCCACCTCTATCTCTCCCCACCCCATCTCCCTACCCCCATCTCTCCCCATCCCCCATCCTCCCCATCCCCATCTCCCTCACCCCCATCTCCCCTACCCCATCTCCCCTCACCCCCATCTCTCCCCATTCTCCCTCATTCTCCCCACCCCCATCTCCCTACCCCCCCATCTCTCCCTCACCCCATCTCTCCCCATCCCCATCTCTCCCTACCCCATCTCTCCCTCACCCCTCTATCTCCCTACCCCATCTCTCCACCCCCATCTCTCCCTACCCCCCATCTCCCTACCCCCATCCTCCCTCATCCCCCATCTCCCTATCCCCCATCTCCCCACCCTCTATCTCCTCCCTACCCCCATCCCTCCCTACCCCCATCTCTCTCCCTCACCCCCATCTCTCCCCACCCCTATCCTCCCTCATCCTCTATCTCTCCCTACCCTCTCCTCCCCTCACCCCATCCTCCCCATCCCCCATCTCTCACACCCCCCATCTCCCCACCCCCATCTCCCCATCCCCCATCTCCCCACCCCCCATCCTCCCCACCCCCATCCTCCCTCACCCCCCATCTCTCCCCATCCCCCATCTCTCCCTACCCCCATCTCCCCACCCCCCATCTCCTCCCTCATCCCCATCTCTCCCTACCCCCATCTCCCTCACCCCCATCTCTCCCTCATCCTCCATCTCCTCACACCCCATCCTCCCCACCCCTCCATCCTCCCTACCCCCATCTCTCCCTCTACCCCCATCTCCTCCCTACCCCCATCTCCCCTTCCCCCATCCTCCCTACCCCCATCTCTCCCTACCCCATCTCCTCCCTATCCCCATCTCTCACACCCCCATCTCCCTACCCCCCATCTCTCCCTACCCCACTCTCCCCATCCCCCATCCTCCCTACCCCATCTCCTCCCCATCCCCCATCTCCCATCCCCCATCCTCCCCATCCCCCATCTCTCCCCACCCCCATCTCCTCCCCATCCCCCATCCTCCCCACCCCCATCTCCTCCCCATCCCCATCCTCCCCACCCCCATCTCTCCCCACCCCCCATCCTCCCTACCCCCATCTCCCTCACCCCCATCTCTCCCTACCCCCTCATATCTCCCCATCCCTCCTCCTCACCCCCCATCCTCCCCACCCCCATCTCCCTCACCCCCATCTCCTCCCTATCCCCATCTCTCCCCACCCCCATCTCTCCTCCCTATCCCCCATCTCTCCCACCCCCATCTCTCTCCCCATCCTTATCTCTCCCCATCCCCATCCTCCTACCCCATCTCCCTATCCCCATCTCTCCCCATCCCCCATCTCCTCCCACTCCCCATCTCTCCCACCCCCCATCTCTCCCCATCCTCTCATCTCTCCCCACCACCCTCCATCTCTCCCTATCCCCCATCTCTCCCTCATCCCCCATCTCTCCCTACCCTCCATCTCTCCTTATCCCCCATCTCTCCCTATCCCCCATCTCTCCCTACCCCCCATCTCCCTATATCCCCCTATCTCTCCCTACCCCCATCTCCTCCCTACCCCCATCTCCTTATCCCCATCTCTCCCACCCCCATCTCTCCCTATCCTCATCTCCCTTACCCCCATCTCCCTATCCCTCATCTCTCCTCACCCCCATCTCCCCACCCCATCCTCCCCACCCCCATCTCTCCCCATCCCCCATCCCCCCCACCCCCATCTCCTCCCCATCCCCCATCCTCCCCACCCCATCCTCCCCACCCCCATCCTCCCCACCCCCATCTCCCCACCCCCATCCTCCCCACCCCCATCCTCCCTCATCCCTATCCTCCCCATCCCCATCCTCCCACCCCCCATCTCCTCCCCACCCCCATCCTCCCTCACCCCTCCATCTCCCACCCCCATCTCCCCACCCCCACTCTCCCCACCCCCATCCTCCCCACCCTCATCTCCCATCCCATCTCTCCCCCCCCATTCCCCACCCCCATCCTCCCCCACCCCCATCCTCCCCACCCCCCATCTCCCTCATCCCCCATCTCGCCACCCCATCTCCTATCCTCATCTCTCCCTACCCCATCTCCTCCCACTCCCCTATCTCCCTACCCCCATCTCTCCCTACCCCATCTCTCCCTCATCCCCCATCTCCCCATCCCTCATCTCCTCACCCCTCATCCTCCTATCCCCCATCTCCCATCCCCCATCTCCCTATCCTCCTAAGTGCCTCCAGCAGTTCTCATAAGTCCCTCACGTCCTTAACTCGTTCCTACTTTTTTATTTTTACTCTTCTCTATTTCATCTTTTTCTTTCATTTTCTTTCATCTCCTTGTTTATTCCTCTCCCTTTCTTCTATCTTTATTCTCTTTATCTGTCTGTCTGTTCTTTCTTATCTCCATTCTCTTTCTTCGTCTCACACTTAATTTCTTGCCCTCAATTTCATATTTTTCTTAGTGGTCCATTTATCTTCATTCTCTTCCTCCTGACTGTTCACACACACACACACACACACACACACACACACACACACACACACACACACACCCACACACACACACACACACACACACACACACACACACACACACACACACACACACTACATCCTTGACCACCGAAGGGTTCAAGACGTACCTGGCCTCCTCTCGGAGCAGCCAGGTCAACTGTTGTTGGCCCATACCAACTCCCTCCCTGAACCCTCCTCCCCACCGGAATATCAACAAGTTCTGCTAGAATTATTTAGAAAGGAACGGAACCAGTGTTGAACAGAGGTGAACAGTGGTGAACAGTGCTTAGGTCAGTGAGAACAACTCAACAGTAACAGTCGTACCCAAATTAACCTTCACACAGTGAGGTCCCAGGTACCCAGTGATAACGGCCTGACCCAACAACAACCAGCGATGTGTTAATCCGTCTACGATAGGAAGGCCTGGGACCACACCTCACTCATATAACACCATCTGTGAGGGAATTACTACACCACGTGAGTCCCCATAACACCATCTGAGGGAATTACTACCACATGTCCTCATAACACCATATGTGAGGAATTACTACACCACGCCAGGTCCCTCATAACACCATCTGAGGGAACTACTACACCACGTGAGTTCCTCCTAACACCATCTGGGAGGGAGTTACTACACTACGTGTTTGCTGTTCAACACCTACATTAATATGTATGTTCACTGTATGTTCTTCACCTTTCATGAAGGCTTTTGTTAAACCACCAATGTATGTATGTCATTTATGTCCAATGTATATTTTCACTTCGGGCTGCAGAACTGTTTCAATAAACCGTTAATTATTATTATTATTTATTATTACACACACTATCTCTCTCTCTTCTCTCTTCTTACCAAGCCTTCAATGGTCGTTTTATGGCTCTGTTATCTATAATAGTCTCTTTATTCAATATTTCTTTAACTCAATCACTCACCACTCACCACAGAAAATCACGTCCCAATCGATGAAATAACGTCTTCAATAGAGAATTAAAAACATATCAATAGAGTGAATTAAATAACGTCATCAATAGAGGAATTAAATAACGACATCAATAGAGGAATTAAATAACGACATCAATAGAGGAATTAAATAACGACATCAATAGAGGAATTAAATAACGACATCAATAAAGGAATTAAATAACGACATCAATAGAGGAATTAAATAACGACATCAATAGAGGAATTAAATAACGACATCAATAGAGGAATTAAATAACGACATCAATAGAGGAATTAAATAACGACATCAATAGAGGAATTAAATAACGTCATCAATAAAGGAATTAAATAACGACATCAATAGAAGAATTAAATAACGTCATCAATAAAGGAATTAAATAACGACATCAATAGAGGAATTAAATAACGTCATCAATAGAGGAATTAAATAACGACATCAATAGGGAATTAAATAACGTCATCAATAAAGGAATTAAATAACGACATCAATAGAGGAATTAAATAACGACATCAATAGAGAATTAAATAACGTCATCAATAAAGGAATTAAATAACGTCTTCAATAAAGGAATTAAATAACGACATCAATAGAGAATTAAATAACGTATCAAGAAATAAATAACGACATCAATAGAGGAATTAAATAACGTCATCAATAGAGGAATTAAATAACGACATCAATAGAGAGAATATTTAATGATTAATTATAAATTATTTTAAATTAAATTGACCGTTCTGATGATTAATTATGACATGTGTAATTAAATCTCATATTGACTTTGACTTTATTCAACCAGATAGAAATAAAAACATTAGCGTTGGTGGAAAAAATTGGTTCCCGCCCTCACCCTAAATCAGATTTATTTAACAGGCGATGAGGATTGACATTTACCTCTAATAATACCTGGAGTGTGATTGTCAGCTGTCAGGAGATTAGAGAGTGTCAGCTGTCGAAATAAGGGATTGTCAGCTGTCAGGAGATTAGTGAGTGTCAGCTGTCAGGAGATAAGGGATTGT
>NW_024748216.1:12500-17500 GCF_018991925.1 Homarus americanus
TCCCACTCCCCTCCCTCTCACTCGAGTGCCAGTTTGAGAATAACACATAAACTAGACTCTATGGGAGACGCTGAGAGGTGGAGGAGGAGGAAGAAAGAGAGGAGGAAGAAGAAGAGGAGAAAATAGAGAAAAGGGAGGAGGAAAGAGAGAGAAGAAAGACAGAAAATAACAAAAAGATAATACAAAAAGTGAAGGAGGAAAAGAGGAAAAACCGATAAAAAATAAGACACGAAGAGATGAATAAAAAATAATAAAAAGATGAAACGAAAGAAACAGAATAAAACAAATAATAAGAAAAAATAAAATAAGAAATGAAATTGGGGAAAAATGTTGACTATTATATCTTTTAAAATAATTAATTTATATTCATTCTTCCTTCGTTCCTTCGTTCCTTCGTTCCTTCCCTCCTTCCTTCGTTCCTTCCTTCCCTCCTTCCTTCCCTCCTTCCTTCCCTCACTTCTATCCCTCCACCTAACCTAACCTAACCATATTCTCTACCATCCTTCCATCTATCCTTCCTATTGTCTTTTCTTCCCTTCCTCTTCCCTTTCATCATCTCTTTGTTCCAAGTCCTGTTCATCCCCCCCCCCCCCCCCCCCCCCCCTCTCTCTCTCTATTCACTTACCTGTTCTATTTTTCAATCGATTTCAGGTAATTGGTTTTGAGTTACCTGCCGTCTCCACATTCCCTCAGCGGCTGTATATTTGGAACTTGTATAAACCCCCCCTCCCTCTCCCCCTCTCTATTCCCTTCCTCACTTCTCTCTCCTTCAAAACATTCTCCTCACCTCTCCTCTCTCTCCCCTATTCACCACTCCCTCACTGCTTCCCCTCAACGTCTCCCCTACTTCTCTCTTTGCTCTCAGTCACTCATGAACCAATCAGAATCATCATACAAACTCAGGCAGAAAATGATTGGTCGGTCAGGAAAAATATGAGTATTATTTGGTGTTTATGTATGCGGGAAGACGAGGCATTAAAGAGAAACCCCACACAACTTCCAGTTATCGTGTTTATGTTTGACTAAATAGGTGATTCTCCCAGTGTGTGTGTGTGTGTGTGTGTGTGTGTGTGTGTGTGTGTGTGTGTGTGTGTGTGTGTGTGTGTGTGTGTGTGTGTGTGTGTGTGTGTGTGTGTGTGTGTGTGTGTGTGTGTGTGTGTGTGTGTGTGTGTGTGTCTGTCTCTTCCTCCTTCTCTCGTAAGAGGTGAGAGCAAAAGGAGGTAAACCCTTGAGCCTCGGACAGAGAAAAAGTCTCTTTCTTGCGTCACAAATATTGCCGGTAAGACAAACACAATTTGCATATTTTTGTTGTCCAGTTTCCGCGAATGAGGGAAGAAAGAGATAAACAACAACAACAACAACGAGATGACTTAAAAGAAAGAAGAACAACGAGAAGAATAACAACAAAAACGAGAACAAGAAAACACTGAAAAATAAAAACAAAAAACAAAAGAAGAATAAAAACAAAGAAAAATAACACGAAAAAAAGAAAAAAGTAAAAACAAATTGAAACAAAAACGAAAAAAAGCACAAAAAATAAAGAAAATGGTAAGAACTCATTCATCCTCCATCACACAAAAAGGTGAAATTTTACCTTTGAATATTTTTTTCCCTCACCAATTTTCTTGAGAGTTGTGAGACGTAATGATTACCTGTACGTCCTCACACCTGGGACACCTTCCTGCTTCTATTGCCCCTTTCCTCTTGCCCTTCCCCTGTCGAGCCGCTGTTTTATTGCCCTACCCTACCTCCTATTGCCCCTTTCCTCTTGCCCTTCCCCTGTCGAGCCTCTGTCTTATTGCCCTACCCTACCTCCTATTGCCCTTTCCTCTTGCCCCTCTCCTGCCTCCTTAGCCCCGTCACCTCTACGATACACTGACACTGAAAGCTCTAACTAGTTACGGTAGTCTCAGTGTAATTATGATGCCCCAGTTTTAATGGGCCCCGGACCCAATAGGCCAGTCTTAATAGGTCCCAATCCTAATAGGCCCCTGGTTATTAGGCCCCAGTCCTAATAGGCCCCTGGTTATTAGGCCCCAGTCCTAATAGGCCCCATTTGTAATATCACTGGGGCCTATTAAGACTGGAACCCATTAGAACAGGGGCCTATTAACACTAGGCCCCCATTAAACCAGGGGCCCAATTAGCCACAGTATGAATGTTAAACACTAACAATTTATATCACCACTATTATATAAATCTACAACAATATTAGATCCATTGAACATCACGTCAGAGGCCTGTGTCTAGTGTTATGAGCTCAACAAAATATTGTGTTGACGACAGTTTTTTTATATGGTAAATAAAAGTGTTTGTGTCAGAGCAGAAACCTTATAACTTGTCTTTGATGTTGACCGTCACTCACCAACGCATTTTGTTCCCTCATATAAACTATACAGTATATACACACATGTTTATATATATACATTTATACACACACATTTATATGTAGAAATATGTATATATAAATTTTGCCTCCTTTACATCTTGATATACAGTACAAACAAACATCAGAATAATGACACATTGGAAATTCAGTCAAAAATGAGTTTGTTGCTTAGTCAAAGTGAGAGTAAGTCGCCAGCGCCTCATTTTCTATTCATAGAAAACTGGCTGAGGGGCACTTAGGAAAATTAGTGTTGTCTTAATAATGTTAGTTTAATTAATTTCTCGTTCTATGTATTATATCCTGATGATAATGTAGATAGATAGATAGATAGACAGATAGATAGATAGATAGATAGATAGATAGATAGTAGAAGTAGTAGGAGAGAATTCAGACCGTTGATCAAGGCAGCTTCACTCCTCTAGTGTTCACAACCTCTAGTGGGATGGGACCAAGTGCGAGATGCTTCTACGCCAGACTCGCGGAGCTGATCTCCGAACAGAAACAGCAGCCCAGAAGTTATGTTACAGCCTGGATGAGATGTCGACTGTCCTTCTCTCTCCTTAGGTCTGCTTTGCTCTGCCTCAGAGGAACGAGAGCATCGGCCCCAAAGCCGACAACAGCTGCAGATATTGACTATGAGGCTACAGTCACTGAATGCCGCCTAGATCTGCGGCTCAACTAACTCAACACAGATAGGATAGCTTCTTATGTATTAGGATATTTAATATTAAGGTAATAAAATGGCGGCGAAGGTGTGGCTATTGGGGGAGGCTAGGCCACGTTTAAAAAAAAAAAAAAAAAAAAAAAGTAGTAGTAGTAGTAGTAGTAGTAGTAGTAGTAGTAGTAGTAGTAGTAGTAGTAGAACGACAAGAGGGTTAGTATATGGAACAAAATGTTTGACGAAGGCAGCTTCACTCCGCTAGTGTTCACAACCTCTGGTGGGATGGGCCCAAGCGCAAGATGCTTCTACGCCAGACTCGCGGAGCTGATCTCCGAACAGAAGCAGCAGCCCAGAAGTTATGTCACAGCCTGGATGAGATGTCGACTGTCCTTCTCTCTCCTTCGGTCGGCTTTGCTCTGCCTCAGGGGAACGAGAGCTTCTGCCCCTACTCCGTCAACTGCTGCAGATATCGACTATGAGGCTACAGTCACCGAATGCCGCATCGATCTGCGGCTCAACTAATTTAACACAGATAGGATAGTTGCTTATGTATTAGGATAGTTAATATTAAGGTAAATAAATGGTGGCGAAGGTGTGGCTATTGGGGGAGGCTGGAGGCCACGTTTTTAAAAAAAAAGTAGTAGTAGTAGTAGTAGTAGTACTTACTGATTACACTTCGTCTACTGTTGGATATAGTCACTGGAGACAGCAGCAGGTGGAGGTGGAGGATGAAATGACCTATAAACTATAACTACACAGGTCTCTATATTAGTGACAAGAAAAAGGTGACTGTGGCAAGCAGGTGGGAGAGGGGTATGTGTGTGTGTGTGTGTGTGTGTGTGTGTGTGTGTGTGTGTGTGTGTGTGTGTGTGTGTGTGTGTGTGTGTGTGTGTGTGTGTGTGTGTGTGTGTGTGTGTTTGTGTGTGTGTGTGTGTGTGTGTGTGTGTGTGTGTGTGTGTGTGTGTGTGTGTGTGTGTGTGTGTGTGTGTGTGTGTGTGTGTGTGTGTGTGTGTGTGTGAGTGTGTGTGAGTACAGGTAAGGTAGATGATTGGTTGCTTGTTATTTGTGTATATTTATAAACAAAACATACATTGGTACACATACAGAAATACATATAAACATAGATACACACACACATACATACATACATACATACATACATACATACATACATAATTACCTGGACACTATCACCAAAGCCTATCACCACTTCTTTCCAGCCAAAACACTGAGGATCTACCCCGATGATGTCCCGTGGATTACGCCCCGCATAAAAAGACTTATTGAGCAGCGCAACAAGGCATACTACTGTACATCAACAACCGCCTGTACAAAAGTCTACGTAACCAGGTCATCAGGGAAATCAAGTCGGCCAAGAAGACTTATTATCCCCGGAAAGTGCACGGCCTCAAGGAAGTCAGCATCGGTCAGTGGTACTCCAAGGTTAAAGATCTCTGTGGTCTCAACCGTCAATCTCCCACACTTCCTGTCATCTCACATTTACCTAGTGAGGAGGCAGCTGAGATAATTAATAACCATTTTGCTACCTTATGTCATACCTTACCCAGTCTTGACCTCACTCTCCTCCCAGCTTACTTACCTTCCCCCTCCCCCCCTCCCAGTGTCCAACCATATGAAATCGCCAACAAACTCCTGAAATTTAAATCCAAACGCTCCACGATCCCAATTGACCTCCCAATCAAAATATACAAGGAGTTTGCAGTCGAACTTGCCACCCCCCTCTGTTCTATTATTAATGCATCCCTCAGACAAAGCAAATGGAAAACCGCATTTGTCACCCCCATCCCCAAGGTCACCACCCCACAGTTCCCTAACGACCTCAGGCCAGTTGCCATTACCCCCATACCCAGTCTACTTTGTGAGGACACAGCAATTTGGCAATATGAGGACCTCCTCTACATCACACTGCTTGGTGAGCTTTCTGGATTT
>NW_024748216.1:22500-25000 GCF_018991925.1 Homarus americanus
ATAATAACAATACAACAATTAATAATACAATAATAATAATAATAATAATAATAATAATAATAAATAATAATAATAATTACTAATAAAATAACAATTAAATAAATATCAATAATAATACTAATAATAATAATAAATTAATAATAACAATAATAATTAATAATAATAATAACAATAATAACAACAAAAATTAAAAAACAAACAATAAATTAAATAAAAATAAAATAATCTAATAACAATAATAATAATACCAACAATAATAATAATAATAACAACAATCAACAATAATTAACAAATAACAATAAATAATAATAACAATAAATTAAACAAATTAATAATACTAACAATTACCAATAAAATAATTAATAATAATTAATAATAAATAATTAAATAACAATAATAATAATAATAATAATAAATACAATATACAATAATATACATAATAATAATAATAATAATAATAATAATAATATAATAACAATAATAATACATAATACACACACACACACACACACACACACACACACACACACACACAAACACACATAATACAAACAATAACACACACACACACACACAAAAATAAATAAAATAATAATAAAAATAATAATAATAACAATAATAATAATAATAATAATAATAATAATAATAATAACAATAATAATAATAAAAAATAAACAATAATAATAATAATAATAATAATAATAATAATAATATAATAATAATAATAATAATAATAAAATATGAATAAGAAATAAAGAAATAAATAAATGAAGAAGAAATAGTAAAAAGAATAATAAGACATATGAGGAGGATGGAGGGGCAGGTAGGAGGGGAAGGAAGGCAGGCGGAGGACAAGAGATGGAGGCAGGTAGTGGAGAAGGAAGGGCAGGCGGAGGACAAGAGATGGAGGGGCAGGTAGTGGAGGAAGGAAGGGCAGGTGGAGGACAAGAGATGGAGGGCAGGTAGGAGGAAGGAAGAGCAGGCGAGGACAAGAGATGGAGGGCAGGTAGTGGAGGAAGGAAGGGCAGGTGGAGACAAGAGATGGAGGGGCAGGTAGTGAGGAAGGAAGGGCAGGTGGAGGACAAGAGTGGAGGGCAGGTAGTGGAGGAAGGAAGGGCAGGAGGACAAGAGATGGGAGGGGTAGTGGAGGAAGGAAGGGCAGGCGGAGGACAAGAGATGGAGGGGCAGGTAGGTGAGGAAGGAAGGGCAGGTGGAGGACAAGAGATGGAGGGGCAGGTAGTGGAGGAAGGAAGGGCAGGTGGAGGACAGAGATGGAGGCAGGGAGGAAGGAAGGGCAGGCGGAGGGCAGTATATCAGGCAAAAGACTCGTAATAGTCAACTTGGTCATCTCGTCTTAAGCTCTGGTCCTACACCTCGTCTCACCTTAACGACTCCAGGCCACTCACAGGAGGGGGCAGAGGGGGTAAAAGAGACCCTGGGGAGCTACTTTACTGGGGTCTTACTCCCCATTAGGGATGACCAAAAAGTCCTACAGGCAAAAGGGAGGCTGGGGACTTTGTTTTAGTATGAGAGCCTCAAAAGGGGGGCGTGTCCTACAAGAGCCAGGAGGGGGTTCCACCACAGCTCCACCACAAGGTTCCTCCATGAGTTTCCCCACAAGGTTCCACCACAAGGTTCCACCACAAAGCTCCACCACGAGGTTCCACCACAAGGTTCCACCACAAAGTTCCACCACAAGGTCCCACCACAAGGTTCCACCACAGCTCCACCACAAGGTTCCACCACAAAGCTCCACCACAAGGTTCCACCCACAAGGTTCCACCCACAAAGCTCCACCACAAGGTTCCACCACAAGGTTCCACCACCAAAGCTCCACCACAGTCCACCAAGTTCACCACACAAGCTCCACCAGGTTCCACCATAAGGTTTCCCCACAACGTTCCACCACAAGGTTCCACCATAAGGTTTCCCCACAACGTTCCACCACAAGATTCCACCACAAGGTTCCACCACAAGGTTCCACCCCAAACATTTCAATAGGAACCTTTTTTAGAAATAGTCCCCCAAAATTTAATCAAATCTTGGAATATTGAGAAAAATCAGAATAGTTTTTTTTTTCTTACTTTCTTTAAGGAATTTCCTAAAAGTTTTCAGTATTAGGTTTGTTAGATGGGCGAAGCCAGAGCCGGAGCCGGAGTCGAAGTCGAAGTCGGATACGGAACCGAAGCCGGAGGGCTCTCGAACACGGGGACCTGAACTAGCTGGGGGCGAGTGAGTCTCCCCCTCCCCACATGTAGAGGCTTGTAATGGTAAGACTCACCATACACATATAACTCATACGTATGGCTTAGTATAAGAAAGACATTTACCCTCACCTACATACATACATACATACATACATATATCATACAGGCGCCTCCAACGAGATAGACATGTAGTGAAACGCCTTGACACAGGTCTGGGAGAACATCACCAGTGCATTTGGCTCATTGGAAACCCTCCCATAACACTAGTTCAAGGGTGGGTCCAACCTCGGGTC
>NW_024748216.1:27500-40000 GCF_018991925.1 Homarus americanus
CCCTCTCTTTCTCCCCCCCCCTCTCTCTCTCTCCTACACTTTCTCCCTCTCTCTCCCCCTACACTTTCTCCCTCTCCCACACTACCCTTTCTCCCCTCTTTCTCCCCCCTACTTACTCTCCCATCTCTCTGTCTCCCCACACTTTCTCCCCTCTCTCTACTCTCCCTTCCGCCCCTGGGTCATTATCACCATCTCATTTTGCACACGTCCACACGGTAATTTGCACGAGACACCGCATCACCCGTTAGACCACCATACCTCTAAAACCATCATCACTACCACCACTCACCACCAATACCACCATCACCATCACCACCATCACTACCACCAAAACCCACACCACCATCACTACACCATCACCCATCACCACTACCAAGTCACCATCACCACCACACACTATAACCATCACCACCAACACCACTACCATCACCCATCACCACTACATCACCCATCACCACTACCAACACCATCAGCACTCATCACTTAATACTCACCACCACCACCACCACACCACCACCACACCGACCACACCACCCATCACCACCATCACTCATTGGTTCATCACCACTGCCACACCACCCCACCACCACACCACCACCTGCTCACACCACACCACCACCACTCACATCACCACCACCAACACCACATCACCACCACCACCACCATCACCCTCACCACCATCACCACCACCACCATCACCACCGCTACCACCCTCAACCAATCTTCATCACCACCACCTCACACCACATCACCACCATCACCACCCCACCAACCACCCACCACCATCACCACCCTTCACCAACACCACATCACCACCACCACCACCACACCACCACCACCACCACCACCACACCACCACACTCACCACACCACCGCCACCACCAACACCATCACCCCAACACCACCAACCACCATCACCACTATCACCATCACTCACTCACTCACTCATCACCACTATCACCACCCACTCACCACCATCACCACTATCACCACATCACCACTCAAGCACCACCACCACCACCATCACCACCACACCACACCACCATCACCACCAACACCACCACCACCACTCACCTCACCAACACCCATCACCACCACCACCACCACCACCATCACCACCACACCATCACCACTGCCACCACCAACACCATCACCACACCACCACCGCCATCACCACCATCACCATCACCACCACACCCCACCACCATCACCACACCACCAACACCTCACCACCATCATCACCATCACCACCACCACGACCACCATCACCACCATCACCACCACCACCATCACACCACCACCCCACTCACCACCCACTCACGAGTTAATTATCACCACCCACCACCAACACCATCATCACCACCACCACCATCACCACTTATCACCACCATCACCACCACCACACCACCCTCCACACCATCACCACTCATCACCACCGCCACCATCGCCACCACCACCACCACTAATTATCACTACTCATCACTCACTAACACTACTCACCTTGCCACTACTGTCACCATTTCATCACCATCACCACCACACTACCCATAATACCAGCCTTATTATTAATTTATTTAATTGTATAAACATAACTCATACTTAGTCTTAATGTGTTTCTTTTGTTTATATATAAAAATTTTAGTTAACATTTAGGACTATGTAGCTATAGGCCTATAAGGAATATGTAAATATAGGTATAGCTCTGTATATATTACCTTTACATATCTTTGCTCATTTCTCTCCTTGACACCTCTAGATAGATAGGTGTGGTGCCCTCTCTACAAAGGAGACTGGACCAGGAGTTAATTGTAAGACTCCAGTTAATGCACTAGTGATTACCAACTTCAGGGACAAGGTTATGATTTAGTGTATATATGTGTGTATGTGTATGTATGTATGTATGTATGTATATGTATGTATGTATGTATGTATGTATGTGTATGTATGTATGTATGTATGTATGGTATGTATGTATGTATGTATGTATGTGTATGTGTATGTATGTATGTATGTATGTATGTATGTATGTATGTATGTATGTATGTATGTATGTACAGAAAATAAATCACTTTTCTATAGTTCAGATTTTCCTTTTAAAAGTAGAAAATAGCTTTATTGATCAATTTGACGTCAATTTTCCCCATTCAACTTGTGACCTCTCTCTCTCTCTCTCTCTCTCTCTCTCTCCCTTTCTCTCTCTCACTTGTCTCTTCTTCTCTCTGTTTGCCTGTTCACCTGTTTTGTCTCATTTTGTCTGTCTGTTTCTTTCTGAAAGGGACAAGAAAGGGTGATAAGGGAGAGTAAGGGAGAGTAAGGAGTAAGGGTTGACGCATCAAGAGGTAGTGTAGCAGAAGGTCGATCACCACACCCTGACCAAGTAAAAGGCTTTGCTGCCCCCTTCACTGCTCTCCTAGATGAGAAAGGGAGAGGGAGAGAGGGAGTAGAGAGGGGGCGAGGTGGGGGTAAAGGAAGAGAGGAGGTGAAAGTGGGAGGAGGGCGGAGGGAGAGGGAGGAGGAAGAACAGAAGGAAGAGTAAAATGGTAATAAAAAGAGCAGAGAGAGAAGAGAGAGAGAGAGAGAGAGAGAGAGAGAGAGATTCGCCAATCATCCGTGTTATCTTCTTGATCTCCCTTTATAGATTTTAACTGCTCAGTAATTACTACACCTGACTGGCCTCTCTCTCTCTCTCTCTCTCTCTCTCTCTCTCTCTCTCTCTCTCTCTCTCTCTCTCTCTCTCTCAACAGCCAATATCACTCTTCAAAAATATATTTGTGGTTCCTTTGATGACTTTACCCTTCCTGATGCTACAGAGTGAAGAGAGAGAGAGCACAAACAGAGTAAGAATCTCGTCTTCTTTCAACTTCTCCTATCTCTTCTGTTCCGTTTATTCTCCTTCCTTCTTCCTTCCTCTCCCTCTCTTTCTCTCCCCTTACATCATTTCCTCCCCATCATCTTCAAGGATCTTTTCCTTTAAAGTATTTTGATTCCTTCATTCCTTTCTTTTTCTATCTTCTTTCTCCCTTTTCTCTCCTCTCCCCTTCCCTCCTTTTAGCATTCCCCCTTCTCCTTTCCCCCTTCCTCTTTTATTCTCCTTCTCCCCTTCCTTATCCTCCTTTTTTTCTTTCTTCCTTCTTCCTATTTCTCTCCTTATTCTTCCTTTTCTCCCGGGCCTTCTCATTCTTCCCTGCTTCCTCTCCATCCTTCCCTCCACCTCCTCCCCCTAACATCTCTTTTCCTCTTCCTCTCCCTTTCTCTTTCTTTCCTTTCCCTCTCCTTTTCTTCTCCTCCTCCTCTCTCCTTATCTCCCTTCCCTCCCTCTCCTCTCTCCTCCTCTTCACTGTTCACCATAACAAGGGGACGAAAAATACACCCTCCGTTTGTTGACGCAGGAGAAGGAACGGGACTATACACCCTGTCGTCCTGCACAAATTTATTCAGAGGACCAAGCTAGCAGAGACCATAGGGAAAGTTCATTTGGCTTTTCCTTTGTTTTTCTTCTTTCTTTTTTTCTTATGCCATTTGTCGATATATATTTTTAAGGTATTAGCTCACTACACAGGTCACTGACCCAGTCAGTTTCAGTAATACACACACACACACACAATAATAATAATAATAATAAAATAATAATGATAACAAAAAAATTATAAAAATTATCAATAGTGAGAAACAATATACTATGTATGTTGTGTTGTCAAGTAAGAGAAACAATTGAGACCTGCAATTGTGTGTAAATGAGGCAGAAAGTCACACCAGCAGCCTGGGACTTGAGTGTCTCTCTGTCTCCACACTACAGTGTCCTGCAGGTGAACAAAAACATAGTCATCTTTGATTTCGTTTCTACACCAATGGACGAGTTGGCGGGTCTGGGTAAACACAAGAAATACACTCTGCCACGTTCGTAGAGTGATACAGTATATATAATTTGTAATAAAAGTTTAAAGTCCTGCTATAATAGTCGAGATAAGTTTATTTCTCTAGGAACAGGGCCGCCATTTGCAATGACGTCACTAGTTTCACACACCGCTGGGAAGTCACCCCAGCCAGTGACGTCACAACCAATCACAGAGCTTTTCGCAGTCACGTGACTTTTTAGCAACTTTAATCCTCATTTTTTACATTTTCTGGCCCAATTTATTTATAAATATCATTACCATAGTGAATTTAAGCGTTTTCTTTACCCATTGACCGCCATCTTACGATAAAAATCCGACCGTCAACTCGCCTTTTGTCTACACATGGCAGGAATATACAGTACTTTTCTTAAGCCGTTCTTTACACAGTTAGGGATGAGAATAAAAAATAAAAAATAAAAAGTTTATTCCATACTTGTGTAATAAATTAATGATCCTTCCCTTCATCTAAAATAAACTTTCCATTTAAGTTAAACAGTAAAGTTTGTATGAATTGCATGGGAAAACATTTATATTTTATCAGTCTGAAAAAATAAAACTGCATTTGTGTTACACTGAAGAAAAAACCCACACAACTTTAACTTCATTTAAAATAAAACTTCATATTTGTGGTGAACAGAAATAAATTTATACATACTTCATCTGTAACTAAAACAAAAAAAGCCATTTATATGGTGTTGAAACATAAAACATTAATATCTCCATTTAAACCACAAACACAACACTACTTCCATAAACAATCTATGGTTTATTTTTATTTTTAATTAAACCTAGACATTCTACCCTAACCTACCCTAACCTAAATAAAACTAACATTATTACAAGCCTTGATATACCTCAGTACTTGACCTTACCGCCAGGGATGCTTGTAATTAAAAACAAAAATAATTAAAATATGCTCCCGGATAAAGCCAGATTCAGTATTCAAAGTCATTCCCCACTTTAAAAAAACTGTGAATGATACAACATTATTTTATTCATTTGATGTCTGTCATTTTTGTAGTTCAAGGTCACGTTAACTATTGTATTAGTGTATTTCTTCTCAAACAGAATTATTTTTAACTTTGAATGTACATATTTCAAAGCTACACCTATTATCATGCTAACTAACACCTCTATAACTGTACCTATTATCATGCTAACTAACACCTCTATAACTGTACCTATTATAATACTAACTAACACCTCTATAACTGCACCTATTATCATGCTACCTAACACTTCTATAACTGCACCTATTATAATGCTACCTAACACCTCTATAACTGCACCTATTATAATGCTAACTAACACCTCTATAACTGTACCTATTATAATGCTAACTAACACCTCTATAACTGCACCTATTATAATGCTAACTAACACCTCTATAACTGTACCTATTATAATGCTACCTAACACCTCTATAACTGCACCTATTATAATGCTACCTAACACCTCTATAACTGTACCTATTATAATCATATTTTTGAAACTGATATAATGTGTAGTTACCTTGTAGTGGTGATGTTTTAACCTGTAAAGATATAAACTAATGTTAGATACAGGGATTTTCTTACAAATTTATATATATTCTCATAAAAAAATTAACTGAAACTGCTGCCACAATAAAAATTAATAACTAAGGAGTACAGTCAATTATTCCTTGAAATATATATTTGTTACCTATGTATTTTATCCATGAATATTTCTGGGTTTTTTTTGCACACCTCACTAACTTAACCTAACCAAACCAATCCTATTCTAACCTAACCTCCTCCAAGTAATCCTATCGTAATGTATCTGAACCTAACCTAACAACTAAAACTGTGATATTTTTATTTTTTTTATTTGTTTCGTGTGACCTTTTTCGACTGTCATGCACCAGAACAATGGCTCATAAACACATCTACAATAATTTATAAAACATCTTAGCACATGAATAATAATAAATCGTTTATTCTTTGGTAAATTCATGGAAGTACAGGTTACCCAGTACTTATTTGTTTCATTAGTACAGTTAACAACATATCTATGGCCAGTGGTATGCATCTGTTAGCTAACCTCTTTAACATTATTTTACATATTGAAGATTAAGTAGAAACCGTAGAATATAGTGTAAACATTTTAATAATAAAACATTACCGTAAGCTACACCTACAGTAACCAAACCTACTTCATGTACCCTAACCATTTGCATTATTTTTCTCGCTAAGACTGAGTGATGTTAGATTCCAAAAGTGTTCATTCACAAAATATATTCATTAGTCAGTTTTCTACATGAATGGACGGTCTCTGGAAATTAAAATAATAATAATAATAATAATAATAATAATACTCTCAGCTCTTGCCAACACACGTCACATGAGACAGCCATGGCCATGTGATCAGTGTTGCTTATTTTCCAATTCAGAATGTTATCACTTTTTTGTGCCTCACTGAAGTGGAAACTGAATTGACTGATTGACATATTTAGTAAAATTCTCATGCAAGTTGACTAATTGATTCAGCGTGTATACAGACAATGCAGGTATATACTGTACCTAGAGAGTGAAGGCACACAACCAATGGTAAAAAGTTAGGTAGCTCGACCATGGATAGGCAACGAATCCTTCAGGTGTTTATTTCCAGCTGTGTCCTTTCATTAAGCATGGTTACTAAATCTATGATAGTAAATATTAAAAAATAAACATGATAATTTATGCATGAATATAAGAAACATTTCATTACAAGAGTTCCAAGGCAGCTTGTGTATCATGGTGGAGGTTACTTCAATACGACAGTCATTCACTTACCCAAATACACTGGAAAAACTTGCCGACTTCTTTATATCTTCACTAAATAAGCATCGACAGTTAATTACTTGATAAAACTTAAGAATTACCTCATTATACACTGTTCATATAATACTTAAATCGATCGTTAATAAGATTGTGCGTTCAATTTATCTCATAATTTCCCTAATAGGTGTTAAATATTTATTATTACAAATGTATATAAAATCTGATGCATTTATTCAACCAAACTAATTTAAAAATATTTTATATATTTTATTAATTAATTATATAACACGAAACACAAAGATAAAAAGATGAAATAAGAAATTAGGGTAAAAAATATCCAGCGGGCCCAGGGTTGCCAACTTAGCGACTTTGTAGCTAGATCTAGAGCTTTTTGTTTTTTTCTAGCGACATTTTAGAGCGATTTGCGACTTGTCTCAACTCAGAGATATCCACAGAAGTCTAGCGACTTTCTGGATACTTTTGGACTGTCCATGAAAACTCGGTTTTCCTAATTTCGAGCCATAATATATAGCAACGGGGTTACAGGGACAATGCATTTGAACGGGTTGAACTCATAAAACAACTTCGTCAACGCTTACCTGACAACATTCGTGTGCTGCAGTCTATTTCTTTTCTGAGTGCCGATGAATGCTTGAAGCCTATTAAATCAGATATACTTGGTTTGGCACACTTATTTACAGAAGATTCCAGCACCCTTACCAAGATTGATTTCCAGTGGAAAAAACTGCATCACACAATCTGGACAGAAACATCTAACACCCTAAAATTGTGGTCAGAAGTGGCAAATTACAGAGATGCGACCGGTGAAAACCCTTACCATGATCTGGCTGAAATTGCACTCGCTGCCTTATCTCTTCCGCATTCAAACGCAGATGTAGAGCGCACATTTAGTAATATGAACTTTGTGAAATCAAAATTGCGCAACAAAATGAAACTATCGACATTAAAGGCAATTCTTACAATAAAGTATGGGTTAAAAAGACAGAACACCTGTTATGAACTTCCTAGTGATATTTTAAGAAAGATAGGGACTGTGGAGGCATACAGTTACAAGAGAACCTGAACCAAGCACTTCACATGCTTCCAGCTCTACAGTTGTTCACACTACGAAGAGGACTGGGATGCAATTACTATTGAATAATAGGTAAGTGTGCACATTAAACTTTAAAAAAAATAATATTTTTATTTTTACATAATGCATTTTATTTATACTGAAGGGGGGGAATAATAGCTAGCGACTTTCCATGGAAGATTTAGCGACATTTAGCTACTTTTAGGTACCAGCCTAGCGACATTTGAAAATCCGAGTTGGCAACCCTGCAGCGGCGTCCACGTCACTACCCCAGCGGCAGCCATTAACAGTCTCCTTTATTAACTTTAATAACTCCTTACCTATAGTTATTCTGACACATATTTCTAGCATAATACCACAACAAACAGCTAAGGGAAGAGTTATAGCAAGGGAAGACAAGAAAATTAAAGTGTTACGCTAAGATAAGTAAATGAGATGTGAACAAACTTTTCCAAGACATTATTTTATTATAGAGAATTTTACAATATTAATTACATTTTGAGTGTTTTAAGTGATATAATAGCGAGTAATTATTATTTTGAGTTATTTAATGAGTGTTTGAGTGAGTTTTGTGATAATTAGTGAACTGTGTTAAGTGAATAAGTAGTGATAAGCAGACTGTTATTCTCTACAACAATGTTAATTATCTGGACTAAAAATGTGCTTATTAACGCACAGTCCGGGGGAGGTAAGGCTCAGGGAACACCCACTGGACTTGACGGGAATTTCTCTCGTCTTGACACACAACAGCCAGCAGATGTCAACTCTCACCTGTCAAGAGATGTCACCGTTGTAGATGATGTCACCAGCAACACCAAGTGAGTTTTTTTTTTTTTATTAGTTAGATTATTTTGCAGCTTTTTGGCTACATAATGTTAATGGCGATTTCGGTGTTCTAATGAACTTATATTTAATTTCACTTGATTTTTTTTGTTTCAGTAATTTCAGGTTTATGATTTTTTTTTTATCTAGGAAGACTGGAGTGGAGGCTGTTGTTAGTGTAGACGGTAAAACAACACCTCTTTTTATTACTGCAACACTACAGGAAAATTTGGACAGTACTTTAAAATTCTTGACGAGTGATTTTTTTTTCATAATTGCATTAATCAAAAAACCACTGTATTTTCACCGAGTATTATTTTACAATATTTTATTTACGAGCAAGTGTAGTAAATCATTCTTTTTAATTGTGGTTAATTTTTTTACAGGTTAAAACAAGTGATGACACAAGCGTCTGTGGTGAGTACAGCCCCGTGTTTGAGACTAGCTACACTAGGCTTGGTTAAGCTGGGGTGCAGTTTTAAATATGCACATCCACATTTTTTTGTTTGCTTAAGGGGTTGAAAATTTAGTAAAAATTCACAAGTCAAAACTTAAAGTTAATTTTAAATAAACACAGTTATTGAGCTTTAGCACCAGTTACATTTATCCTTCATATATTTGTCAAGTGGGAATAACCTTTAAATCCTGAGCCTTGATTTGTCTGGAAGCAATCTTTATTTTATTTTTTATTTTCTAGCTAGTGCATGTAGTATATATCTTACTAACATGCTGTCCAATTCAGTACTGGGAACCTCGCGGTGGTAATGGCAGGTACTGAGGTGAATCAAGGCTTGTAATAATGTTAGTTTTATTAGTTAGGTTAGGTGAGCTTAAGTTTGGTTAGGTTAGGTTGTCTAGGTTTAAGTAAAAGTTATAACTAACACCTACAATGTAGTGTAGTGATTGTTTTCAGATGGAGGTAAGGTTAATGTGTCTTAGTACAAATAATTGTGTTTTATTTTCACTTGCAGATGAAGTACATATTTATATCTTTTTGGTCACAAATATAATATATAATTTTGTTTTATTTGAAGTTAAAGATAAAGTTTTGGTTTTAGTACAATATTCAGTCACAGATAAACTAGATATGTACTTCAGGGCAACACATGCAAGTTTTATTTTCAGATAAATGTACATGTATATATATATATATGTGTGTGTGTGTAATTTATTGTGTAATTTATAATTTAAAGTTTATCATGGATGAAGGTACGGGTAATATGTGTATTTCAATGTAAACTCATGTAAACCTTTATTTCAGATGATTGTATTATATATGTATTCATTTCCTTACTTAGGATGCAGATATGGCTCATGTGTGTATACTTCAGCATGATAGAACTGTAAAACTATTTTCTGGGGAGACGAAAATTTATATGCATGTGTATTTCGGTGCGACAAATGGAAAGTTTTATATATCAGAGGAATATTGAATAGATGTGTACAGAATTTATGAGAGATTTACATTTTGCTTTTTTTGTTGTGGGGGGGAGTAAAGTATGTGTGTATTAGTTCAAGTTTAATGACATATACGTCTTTCAGTGCAACACAGTGCAGGTTTTTTCTCTAGTTCTTGAAGCATTTACTCCATTGCAGCAGAAAGCAAATGACTTTTTTTTTCAGTTTCTATGCAAAAAATATAAAATGTTTTCTTTACGGCTTTGGTTCTGTACATTACATTTGGTTTTAGATTTCGACTCAAAATATATATATTTTTTATTCAATTACACAAATCCTACGGACTCCAAAACATTTCTTTCATCTCATTCATTTTTTTTCTCTTTCATCAGTCAAAAGTGTTTTTTTTTTTTCATGCACAGATGTAAAGGTTTTCTCGGTTCATCACGAAAACAAATATAGTGCTGTCTGTGTTTGTAAGCTCAACACATGTAAATATTTTTTCAGCTAAAAAATGTGATTCTTGGACAGAAATAGAGTTTATTCCTCAAAGCAACACCTGGTAGTTTATGATCAATATAAATACATTTCAGTTTGAGTACCAAGGACTATATAAAAAGATGGGAAAGTGGCCGCCTTAAACACAGCATAAAATATAGGGTGATCAGTGGTGCCATCTATTGAGGTTGACACCCAAGTTTACATTATACTTTCAGATGCTAGATATTTCAAGCTATTTCAGCACATGGACTGTGTTCTGTGCCATATTATACATTTTGATATATTTATCATCTGTGTTCCGTACCATAGGAAAATTAGTTGTATTTTTATATTAATACTTAAATACTGTACTGTATATATTAGGTTATTTTTCACTCCCTTATATTTCACACTAAAGTTTACATTACCTATACATATGTCATCCCTATAGCAATTTCCTTCTTATTCATATTCAATTATAAGTTTCTAACACGTAGCTACAGTACATGTTCATATATCTCTATAGTATATTGACGTAGTTTTATATGACGCGAGGCCAAACACCCGCAAGCTGCACTAGTCTGGTAAACACTGGATGGAAATTTTACGCCGCCGCTGTCCGAGTTAACTATCACACGCCATCGGCAGAGCAATCTGGCGACCGTTCAGTCTTACAGTTTGAAAGATAATTAATTTTGTTTTCACATTATATTTAGTTTATATATAAATATCTATTTATATGTTGGAGGGAGAGAAGCAACTATCTCTCTTCTATACGTGGAGAGAGAAGTTCATTGTCTCTAAACACAATACAAGAGAGGGAATATTTTTACCTCTTGTATCAGAGAGTGTAACGAGATACAAGGAATTACTACAGTGAATTGAACGGTAGAGAGAGAGAGAGACTGAGAAAGAGATATATAGAGAGATAAAGCGAGATAGAGAGAATCAATGAATAGTAGAGAAAATGAATGAAAAATTAAGTGAATGAATGCAGAAAAGAGTGAAAAAGAAAGAAAGAATGAATAAAGAACAGAATAAACAATACAATTCATATAATCGCCAATCAGGTCATGCAAGTCACGGGTCATGGCAGGTCACGACAGGTCACGACGGGTTATGGCAGGTCACGACAGGTCACAAGTCATGGCAGGTCATACAGTTCACGACGGGTCATTACAGGTCATGTCAGGTCATACAGTTCACGACGGGTTATGGCAGGTCACGACAGGTCACAAGTCATGGCAGGTCATAGAGGTCACGACTGGTCATCTCGATGCTGTCAGTTCTATTATTCATATTGTTGACAGCTGCTGATGGTGCAGAGAGAGAGAGAACACGCTTTCTCTCTCTCATTCTTCTCTTTCGCTCTCATTTTCTTCCTTGTGTTCTGTTCGCTTCTGCTCAATTTTCTTTTATGTCTCAATTTTCCTCAACTACTCAACTTACTTCCACTTAGGTCTCTCTCTCTCTCTCTCTCTCTCTCTCTCTCTCTCTCTCTCTCTCTCTCTCTCTCTCTCTCTCTTCCTTCTTCTACTCTCTCTTTCTTTCTCCTCTCCTCTCCCCTCTTCCTTCTTCTAAGACTTCCTCCTCCTCTCATTTCCTCCCCTCACTACTTAATTCTTCTTTATTCTCTCCCTCTTCCTTTCTCTTTCTCTCTCTCCTCTCATCTCGTCTGTTTCTCCTTCGTCTTTATCTCCTCTATTTTACTTTCCTCAATTATTATCATTCTTTTGGTTTATTTATTCCTTCTTAGTTTTACTCTTTCTCTTTTTCTCTCTCTCTCTTCCCTACCTCCTCTTTCATCTTCATTTTCCTTATTCTCTTAAACCTCATTATCACCCGTCTTCCTTTTATTTGCTTCTTCCTCCTCCTTCCTACTCCTCTTCTTCCTCCTCCTTCCTACTCCCCTTCTTCCTCCTCCTTCCTGCTCCCCTTCTTCCTCCTCCTCCTCCTAAATTATTCATCTTTCTTGAGTCTTTCTTTTAGCCCTGATTCTCCCTCCCTCCCTTCCTCCTTACTCTCCCTCTT
>NW_024748216.1:45000-67207 GCF_018991925.1 Homarus americanus
ACTGTAATATATATATATATATATATATATATATATATATATATATATATATATATATATATATATATATATATAAAATAAAGTTGTAGGCTCCTGGGAAGAAAACCCGCATTATTTGTAAAGAAAACATTATATGATAAGATAAACCGTAGTTATAGTGTATGCACAAAACCGTGCAGTATATAACCGTGTTATATGTACAGATAAACCGTGTTGTATCGAAGTCTCTATCTTATGTGGGGTTAAGAACGTGTGCAATATACTGTATATCTTGTTAATGTTAGTCTGGGTTATTCAGCTCTTCCTTCCTCTTGACATAATGCCTTTGTGATGTTTTTCTTGTAAGATCAATGTGTTTCACCATCTCTCTCTCTCTCTCTCTCTCTCTCTCTCTCTCTCTCTCTTTTCTTCCTCTGTCTTTCTCTGTTTTGTCTATATTTGCCATTTTATCTTTTTTCTTCTAAGTCTAGTCTATGTTTCTTCTCTTTCATTTCTCTCTTCTTCTCTTTCTCTTTCTAATGCCTTGCCTGTGTGTCTGTCTGTCTCTGACTGTCTGTCTGTCTGTTTCACACACATTACTACTACTACTTAGCTGTCACTCAGAATCTAGTATGACGATCATCCAGCTTTGATACAATGATATGAGTTATTAGGATGTCACCTTCTGTTGGTGAGCTCTGAGGTGACGAGAGAGTACGATGGGACCGGGGGTCGTCCACAGATGTTGCACATGTGGAGGGCTACATCTAGTGCGGGATGGGCGGCAGCGGCGTCTTTCCGGCGTTGGCGCTTGTCTGCTCGGTTTGCAGTCGGGCTAACTCAAAAGTATTGACACCTTCTCATGTGGTGCTCCTCCGTTACTATGGTGGAGTAATCGTCTCCCAGGTGAGAGGGTCCATTTGGACCTTTTCATTGTTTTTTCTAAGACTATCCTTATACCTTTTTCAGTTGCCCGCCAGCATTGGTTACTATTCGTTAGGTGACTGTAAAGTAGCTGATTTGGCAGTCTACTGTCGTCCATGTAGACATAGGCCAGTCCAGCATAGTTGCTCGGCTAATGGTAGCCCTCGATTTACAGTTGGTGTCAAAGAATACTGGCATTTGTTCTTCGGTCTTCCCAGTGAACTCGGAGGATGGAACATAGACCGTTGGTGAGTTTTCAAGTGCCTTGAGGTGCCTCCTGTATGTGACTCGTGTCTCTCGCCATACAGCTGGGTGGGGAGGACCACTGCTCGATATACGTGCAACTTTGTAGATAATTTCAGCCCCTACAGCTGATGACACGGGTACGGAGTCTGCCACTTGAGATGCACATCTGATCCGATGTTGAATAACTTCATTGATGTCCGCGGTGGTGGACAGGTGGGGAACCGAGATACTGAAAGTGGGTAACATTAGAGAGGGTAGTACAGTTAAATTGATGGATGGTGAGGTGTCTGATTCAGGAAGGCTGAAAGCGAATCTAAGTCTTACGTACATTCACCTCAAGGCCGAAGTGTGCATACGCATCTGTAGGTGTTCCTGATCTCCTGTAGGTCACGTTCAGTGTGAGCAACAAGGGTGATGTCGTCTGCATACTGAAGATCAGTAATGGAAGCTGCTGACACCTTTGTTCCTACATGGGCACTGCACGAGTAAGGATGGGTAAGAACTCTGACTGGGTACCATCATACAGGACAATGCCGTTCATGCCATCGTGAGTTACCACTCAATGGCGATGAATTTTGGTGCAGAAAAACGGCTGAAGGTCCGCCAGAGGCTTCTGTTGACCGAGTGAAGGCCTTGGTAAGATCGATGAAAGCTGTACACGGTGTGTCTGCATTTTCCATCTGGGCAGAAGGATCATGTCAGTGGTGCCACATGATGGTCTAAAACCACATTGAGATTCTGGGAGGAAGTTTTTCCGCCTCAAGAAGAAGTCTGTTTAGGAGGACTCGGGCGATAATCATGAACACTCTAACAGTTTTTCTTTCGAGACGAAATTGTCTTTTGTATATCAGGTTGTGGGTTGATCGTTATTCTTTGTACTGTATTGTTGGTGGGAGGATGTATAACCTGGTGGGGAGGAGGAGTGGGGAAGGCCCGACAGGACCAGCTGCGTCCATGGCCTAAAAGACCACGGCCGCCTTAGTGAGCAGCGACAAGTACAGTGCGTCTTCACCCCATGGAGATGAAGATGGTGTTTGTTTGTTTTGTTTTTTGTTTTTTTGCTTTGGTGTCTGGGCACAGCCAAAGGTGGTTTGCTGTTCATTTCTGTGTCCAGCGCCGATCTTGCTTTTTATGAGTTCACCAAAGACCGAACGTCCATGATAAATTGTTTTGCTCGTTGAAGGGCCTAAATATCTGTTTTTTGGAGTTTATTGGGGATGAGAACCCAATCTTGTTGGTCATTTGATTGCACATACAGTTTAGAGAAGTTAGGCCAGTAATTGTAAAACCCTTTGACATTTTGTAATGGTGTCGCTTCGTCCGAAGCTTGTGGTGGCAGGTTACCTGTGTTTTCTTTTGCATTTCATCTCTCAGTAAGCAATGTCTTGGACCAGCTTTCGGAAACGGTATAAAACCCGTGTTAGTCAGGGGAGTAAGGACTCCCACTTGAAGATTAGGTTCACTGTCCCCGATTCAGTTAAAGTGTGGTTTGTTTGGATTCTTCTCCTTACACCTGGTTCTTTAGCGTCGCAAGGACTTTGGGACCAGTGAACATTGTACGCGCTTTATATACAGACTGTAGCTTTTGGAAAATCTTGGTGGCTTTAGGGTCGTCAAGTTCTTGTCCGATGATTGTCGCCAGACGAAGTCTGCCGGATTCCGTTAGGGTAGATCCCGGGTGCACCCAATACTTGCCTATGAGAAGTCATTTGTAATAAAGCAAGTTAGTGTGACAGAGGAGGCTCAACTTTAAATACGCCTTCCAAAACCATAATGAACCTAGAATTTACCAATATAAGTAAAGTTACGTTCAGTTATGAACACTCTGCCATCTCGGTGATGGGGTCCAGGATGTGAGGATAGCTATAGGTTTGTGTTGAGGACACACACACACACACACACACACACACACACACACACACACACAATACTATACACATACAAATACACACACACACACACACACACACACACACACTATAAGACATATATGACTCCACCTGCCACCATCATTCACTATAAGGGTTATGAAAGGACAATAAAAAGGCACTGCTACATATTGGATAGTTTTATGCAAAATAATTGTGGTGTTATAATAAATATACAGAGAAATGACTCATAAACATTGTGTTCGGTGAGTAAGTATTGGCCGCCGCATACAGTTCCTTCACCAGTGCGCTTGAAGGTCTTGTGGCAGCTCTGTGTTTGCTCATTAGACAGAAGGAAACCTCACAGTAGTAAACATATGAACGTGTAAAACAATATTACAACAAAATATCTTGATGTAATGATTTGTGGAATGTTTATATAATGAGCCCTGTAAACCCACTAGTAGAGGACTGTACACACAGCACACACACACACACACACATATATAAATATATATAAAACATATATATATATATATATATATATATATATATATATATATATATATATATATATATAAATATATATATATATATAAATATTTTACCTGTACATTGACAACATTTCATATACAGGACCAAGGTGTTTTGTTTTACACACCCGTTTTAATTAATTCACACCTATTGTGATTAATTCATATATCTTGTAATTAATTCATACATGTTTTAATTCAATCATGAATTAATCTCAATAATACCCTGATACCAACAACAAATAACATCACCTTGGTAGAAGTTGCGTTCATTAATACGAGGTTGGTTGGGGAATAGAGGATGCGGCTAAGTGTATTTTCTGTATGGCGGCGCCTCGTTGACAGTTAATACTTTATACAGTCCAGTGGTGTATTGTGTGTGTGTACGTCATCCTCTGTGCCCTAAGGTCTTTATGTCATTATACATATTCACATACATATACATACATACATATACATTATTATACATACAACATACATACACACATACATACATGCGGACATGCTGCTGCACATACATACATTACAGACATTATTATACACTGTTTTGTTTAGTTTGCAATATTTTATAGCGGGTGGACTAAGAGGAATATTTATTTCATCCTGTCTCTATATAACAACAGGTCAGCTCAGGTCAGGTAAACACACACACACACACACACACACACACAATAACAATGTTTCATAATGCTCCAAACTCTATTGGGAATCCAAAAAGCCCTTTGAAATTTAATTTGCCACGCCACGTCCCGAGCCTGACGAATGAACCAATTAATCTTTCACCATGTTTACATCGGGTCCGAGTCCCAGCCTCAAGTATTATTATTATTATTATTTCAGTCAAACTCAACAAGAATTTTGGTTTGAAGTGACATTAAAATTACTTCCAGTAAAGTCAGTCACGAGTGAGGGGAAGATCTTGCCCCAGTAGCTAATGATTGTGTTAAGAAGTTAGGCGAAGTTATGTTAGGCCAGGTTGAAATCAGTAGTTACTGATAGATGTTAGTGAAAATGCGATAAACAGGTATTATTTATTTAAAGAGATATTTAAGAGGCTGAGAAAATATTTTCTTTATCGTCTCTTTTATCTACTTATCTTAATGCCTGCTTACTCACCTCAGAGAGTAGCAAGAGAAAGCCAGGAAAGAAGCGAGAGACAGGAGCGAGAGGAAAGAAAGCACAGGAACAGAGAGGGAAAGAAGCTAGGAAAGAAAATGAGAGAGTAGAGAAAGAAGAGAGAAAGTGGTGAGGAAAATTAGCAAAGAAGCAGAGAAAGTATCGATTTTTTAAATTCAAAAAGGTAAGACTTGAGAAGTAAGACTTGAGAAGCAAGACTTTGAGAGGTAAGACTTAGTGTAGAGGTAAGACTTGAGAGGTAAGACTTTGAGAGGTGACTTGAGAGGTAAGACTTGGAGGGGTGACTTTTGAGAGGGTATTCTGAAAAGACTTTTGAGAGATAAGGCTTTGAGAGGTAAGACTTGTAGGAGGCAAGATTTTGAGAGGTAAGACTTGAGAGGTGAAGACTTACAGGAGGGTGACTTTGGAGAGGTAAGACTTTGAGAGAAGACTTGAGAGGTAAGACTTTGAGAGGTAAGACTTGAGAGAGGCAAGACTTGCAGAGTGTAAGACTTGAGAGGCAAGACTTTGAGAGGTAAGACTTGGAGGTAAGGCTTGGAGAGGTGATGACTTGTGAGTAAGACTAGAGAGGGGACTTTAGAGGGGACTTGTAGAGGTAAGTGACTCTGTAGAGGGTGATTCTTGAGAGTAAGACTTGTAGGAGGTAAGACTTTGAGAGGTAAGACTTGAGAGGTAAGACTTTGAGAGGTAAGACTCAGGAGCACTTGAGAGGGTAAGACTTGGAGAGGTAAGACTTTATGTAAGACTTGTAGAAGTAAAACTTGAGAGGTAAGACTTCTTGAGAGGTAAGACTTGGAGGTAAGACTTGTAGAGGTGTTCCTTGAGGAGGTAAGATTCCTGAGAGGTAATGGAGGTGGGTAAGGCCTTTGAGAGGCAAGACTTGTAGAGGCATGACTTTGAGAGTGCAAGACTCTGGAGTGTAAGACTTGTAGAGTGCAAGACTTCAGAGGTAAGACTTGAGAGGTAAGACTTTGGAGAGAGTGTAAGGCTCTTTGAGAGGTAAGATGGAGAGGCAAGGCTTAGAGAGGTAAGACTTGTAGAGGTAAAGACTTGGAGAGGTAAGACTTGAGAGGGGCAAGACTTGTGGAGAGGTAAGACTTGTAGAGGAAGACTTTGAGAGGTAAGACTGAGGTAAGACTTTGAGAGGTAAGACTTGAGAGGTAAGACTTGTAGAGGTAAGACTTAGGAGGTAAGACTTTAGGGTAAGACTTTGGAGAGGTAAGGCTTTGAGAGGTAAGAGACTTTTGAGAGGGGTGGGAAGGGCTTGAGAGGCAAGAGACTTTGAGAGGGGTAAGACTTTGAGGTAAGACTTGTAGAGGTAAGAATGGTGAGAGGTAAGACTTTGAGAGGTAAGACTTGTGGTGAGGTAAGACTTGAGAGGTAAGCCTTGAGAGTGTAAGATTTTGAGAGGTAAGAGACTTGTAGAGGTAAGACTTTGAGAGGTAAGTGACTTGAGAGGTAAGACTTGTAGAGGTAAGACTTGCAGAGGTAAGACTTTGAGAGGTAAAGATCTCCCTTGAGATGTAAGGCTTTGAGAGGTAAGACTTTGAGGAGGTAAGACTTGTGAGGTAAGACTTTGAGAGGTAAGACTCTGAGAGGTAAGTGACTTGCAGAGGTAAGACTGTAGAGGTGTAAGACTTTGAGAGGTAAGACTTGCAGAGGTAAGACTTTGAGAGGCAAGACTTTGAGAGGTAAGACTGCAGAGTAAGACTTAGAGGTAAGACTTCAGAGGTAAGACTTGAGAGGTAAGACTTTGAGAGGTAAGACTGTAGAGTGCAAGACTTTGAGAGGGCGATTCTCCTGAGAGGTAAGACTTGTAGAGGTAAGACTTGAGGAGGTAAGACTTGAGAGGTAAGATCTGAGAGGCAAGACTTGAGAGGCAAGACTTGTGAGGTAAGACTTTGAGAGGTAAGACTCTGAGAGGTAAGACTCCCAGAGGCAAGACTTGAGGTAAATACTTATAGGCAAGACCTTGAGAGGCAAGACTTTAGAGGAAAGACTTGAGAGGTACTTGAAAGAGGTAAGACTTTGAGAGGTAAGACTTTGGAGAGTAAAAAGACTTGAGAGGTAAGACTTGAGAGTGCAAGACTTGTAGAGGTAAGACTTGAGAGGCAAGACTTAGAGTGTAAGACTTTGAGAGGAAAGACTTGAGAGGTAAGACTTTAGAGGCAAGACTTGAGAGGTAAGACTTGAGAGGCAAGACTTTGAGAGGCAAGACTTTGAGAGTGTAAGACTTTGAGAGGTAAGACTTGTAGAGGCAAGACTTAGAGGTAAGACTGAGAGGTAAGACTTTGAGAGGTAAGACTTTGAGAGGAAGACTCAAGTAAAACTTTGAGAGTGTAAGACTTTGAGAGGTAAGACTTTGAGAGGTAAGACTTTGAGAGGAAGACTTGAGAGGTAAGACTTTGAGGAGGTAAGACTCTGAGACAAGACTTGAGAGGTAAGACTTGAGAGGCAAGACTTGAGAGGTAAGACTTTGAGAAGACTTGTAGAGGTAAGACTTTGAGAGGTAAGACTTTGAGAGGTAAGACTTTGAGAGGTGACTCTGAGAGGTAAGACTTTGAGAGGTAAAGACTTTGAGAGGTAAGACTTTGAGAGGTAAGACTTTGAGAGGTAAGACTTGTAGAGGTAAGACTTGAGAGGTAAGACTTTTGAGAGGTAAGACTTTGAGAGGTAAGACTTGTAGAGGTAAGACTTTGAGAGAGGTAAGACTTTGAGAGGTAAGACTTTGAAGGTAAGACTTATAGAGGTAAGACTTTGGAGGTAAGGCTTGAGAGGCAAGACTTTGAGAGGTAAGACTTTGAGGCAAGACTTTGAGAAGTGACTTGAGAGGTAAGACTTGTAGAGGTAAGACTTTGAGAGGTAAGACTTTGAGAGGTAAGACTTTGAGAGGTAAGACTTTGAGAGGTAAGACTTTGAGAGGTAAGACTTGTAGAGGTAAGACTTTGAGAGGTAAGACTTGCCAAATAATCATGGAAATCAAAAGAGGTGTTCCCAGCGTTGAGCCACTGAGGCCATAACGTTACTACACACACACACACACACACACACACACCGCTCTGCTTCCTTGTGCTTGTCAATGATGCCCTAAGAGAAACCCCTGCTCGCTGGAAATATGTCGACGACTCCACCATTGGGATCAGTGTCAACACTTCTGCTCCCGACGATACCGCCCTTCAGGATTTATTGAACAGTCTCCAAAACTGGGCCACCAACAACCACGTCACCATCAACCATACCAAGACCATGGTTATGCACATCACCTCTCCTCCGACCTCTCCCCCTTCCATTACTTTAGGTCCCAACACACTCCAGGTTGTCGACTCCACTAAGCTCCTCGGCGTCACTATAGACAACAAACTAAATTGGAAACCACACGTCAGTAAAGTTGTCAAATCCTCCAGTTTCCGTCTCCACCTCCTCCGCCGACTCAAGTCCCTCGAGGTTCCTGCCCCCGAGCTCCTCAGTGTTTACTCAACATTCATACTTCCCAAGCTCACCTATGCCTCCCCTACCTGGTCTTCCTCCCTAAATGCCACACAACGTAAACACCTAGAAAAAGTGCAAAAGAGGGCATGCAAGATTATTCTCTCCCCTTCCTCTTCCACACATCAAGAAGCGCTCAACACACTGACCCTCTCGGCTCTCACTGACCATCACCACGACCTCATCTGCAAATTTGGTGAGAAGCTTCTGCACCATCCTCGACACCGGCTCCTACTTTCACCCGAGATCCCTCGCCCGAGAATTGCATCCAGCCCATACGAGCACGAACTGATCACTATAAGAACAGCCCAGTCCTAACCATTGTAAAAATTATCAACAACCCGTAATCAACCAGTGTATTCACTCCCAGTCAATCTTACCCTTTTGCACTGTTACTATGTTGAAATGCCCTGTAGTATGACCTTCTCCCCACCTAGTTATTATATATCATATTTGTATCACTTATGTTACTTGTATAGTATTTGTCAATCAAGAGACCCATTTCCCAATTATATAACTGAATATTTTCAGCCTTCCACCTCCCATGCTCTTTCAATAAACCGTTAATTATTATTATCACACACACACACACACACACACACACACACACACACACACACACACACACACACACAGGTCAAGCTGTTATTAGGATCGCTGCTCCACTACCATGATCCTCTAGATTTTTTCTGTACTCTGATCCACTTAACTCTTGTGTACACTGATCCACTTAACTCTTGTGTACACAGATCATAACTCTACCTTGATCCACACTACCTTGTCTAGGTTAGGTGGCTTGTGATACACCTGCTGAAACAGACTTTAGTACCAGACACCTCACCTGGTAACTGTGTGTGTGTGTGTGTGTGTGTGTGTGTGTGTGTGTGTGTGTGTGTGTGCTCGTAGTTGAAGCCTTCTCACGTGTACCAGCCGGAAACCCTCTCTGGACATTAGATATGTTCTTAAGTGCGAGTTTTATGGAGGTTTCACTTCCCTAAACATAATACTTACGGGGTTTCAGTTTCTCAAATATATACAACACCCGGGGGTTTCACTCCCTAAATACAATACTCAAAGGCTTCACTTCCTAAAATACAATACTCAGGGTTTCAGTTCCTGGAATACATTGTGGAAGGGTTTCACTTCTTCAAACACAATATTCAGTGGTTTCACTTCATAAAATGCAATACTCGGGGGGAATTCACTTCCCTAAATACAATAACCAAAGTCTTCTCTTCCTTAAATACAATACTTACGGGGTTTCAGTATCTCAAATATATACACTATTCAGGGGTTTCACTTCCCTTAATACAATACCCAGAGAGGATCAATACAGTACAATACATTACATTAGCACCTCAGTCTTTGTCTGTATTTCACCAGAGAGAAAAGAGAAAGGTTCAGCGGAGAGATAATGGGACCCCTTACTGAGAGACACGTGTTCCTCAGGCCACCCAGGACGTGTTGCTAGGAGAGACACGTGTTCCTCAGGCCACCCAGGACGTGTTGCTAGGAGAGACACGTGTTCCTCAGGCCACCCAGGACGTGATGCTAGGAGAGACACGTGTTCCTCAGGCCACCCAGGACGTGTTGCTAGGAGAGACACGTGTTCCTCAGGCCACCCAGGACGTGTTGCTAGGATGCTGTTGCTGTTGGTCTGGTTGAGTGTGAGGTCCTCCAGCTGGGGTGAAGGTTCCTCGTAGTGTCAGGTCTTTTGTTAGGAGTGGTAAGGGATATTTGGTGCTAGGACACGATTACTATTATTATTTCTGTAGTGGTTCCTAGCAGTCCTAACATGTTGCTAGGAACCGAAAGGGGTTTTATGTACCTGGACACTATTTTTACTGGTTCCTAGTAGTGTTAGGACGTTGCTAGGACTCGACAAAGCGTTGCTATGACGTTGCTAGGAGTCTCCGGTCGTACTAGAACGTTGCTAGGACTCGCCGGTAGTACTAGAACGTTGCTAGGAGTCGCCAGTAGTGCTAGGACGTTGCTAGGAATCGTCGGGGTCCTTGGTGAACTTGTAGGAGCAGGCAGTGAGTCCTTCTAGCTGGGAGGGCGGGACTTCTTCCTCATAGGGGGGAACCTTCCTCTTGCTCATGACCACTCGCACCTGTCGAGGGGACCTGGTTAGTCTCTCATTAGTGCTGGTGGTAGTAGTAGTAGTTGTAGTAATAGTAATAGTCAAAGTAGTAGTAGTAGTAAGGTAATAAAATAGCGGCGAAAAGTGGCTATTAGGGGAGGATGGAGGACACGTTTAAAAAAAAATAATAATAATGTAGTAGTATAATAATAATAATAATAATAATAATAATAATAATAATAATAATAATAATAATAATAATAACAACAGAAAACGTAGCCCCGCAACAGCACTTGGAGGGGATACTCGTGGAGAAGTTGGAGTCAGGCCAAAGTCAGCTTTAATACTGGCTGGAGTGACCCGGAAGACGAAAACTTGAACATGTAAGAGAAAAAAATGAGAGAGGGAAAGCGAGAGAGAGAAAGAAGTGGGAGAGAGGGAGAGGGTGATAGAGTTTGAAAGATAGAGAAGAGGGAGGGAGAGACAGGGAAATGGGAGAGAGAGACAAGTGGAAGAGAGGGAGAGAGAAGTGGAAGGGAGGTAGAGAGAGAGAGAGGAGAGAGAAACAATAATCAGAAGTGAACGCTAAAAACATCTTTCACAGCCGTTAATAAAGATTAAACGCAGAAAAAAGTAAAAAAAAAATCGCTAATTTTGAGTTAAAAATATTAAGTCGTAAATGTTAATGTGTAAACTCTATATTAATATGATGCTAACTTATTATACTCGTGAGTTTACGTGAAAATATTTACTGTACACAACAAAATTCTCTGCCACAAAAAGTAAAGTAAAATTCGTACACGCGAGTCACTACCACTTAATATAACGCTCTCATAACCTAACCTAATCTACCCTAACCTAACCTAACCTAATCTAACCTAACCTAACCTAACCTAACACCACTAATATATTTCTCTCTCAGATTCGCCAAAAATTGAGACTGCTTGAAATTATTTTACCTTGCGCGAAATATTATAAATGAGGAATGTTGCTAAATATTTACATTCGCAAAGCTTGGAAACTGCGCGAAATTATAAGTTAGGGGATTATTATATTCGCGAAGCTTGGTATCTGCGCGAAATTTAAAGCTCGTGATGTGATTAGTCGCGAATAAATCAATTAACCTCGCGCAAAAATTTAAGGCAGGAAGATCTTAATATTGGCGAAGCTTGGAAACTTCGCGAACTGCTAAGGTGAGATATTACTTTTCGCGAAGTTGGGATAATGTGATTTTTTTTCTTTACGCGAAGTTCAAAAGAGAGAGAGAGAGAGAGAGAGAGAGAGAGAGAGAGACATGGGGTGGTGTGGATATATTTGGCCAGGTGCAAAACTCAACACACATAAATGAGTCACTTTAGCCCACCTGTTGAGGGACATTAACCCCGTGACGTCATCAGCCACGAGGACCAATGGGCTAATGACCTCACCTTTGTCTACATCTGACCTGACATAACCTAACCTAACGTAACCTAACCTAACCTAACCTAACCTAACGTAACCTAACGTAACCTAACCAAACACTAAACTCATACACATTACCGGTACATAAAAATAGTTCATTATTTGCATATTTTCTGGAGACTGTGAGCCACAACGATGGAATTACAGTCACATTACTGGAACCCTTATAAACATTTTCATTTATAATTAATGTAATATGATATAATGATATAATGTAATGATGTAATGATGGTTGTGGTGACAGTAGTCTTAAATATACCATCTAATATGACACTTATATCAGGACTCCCGGAAGGTTATATTTAAATGGCTTCATCCATTCTCCTACCAACTACAAAACATTATCCACCTCTTATTCAATTATCATCATTATCGCCCCTTTCTCTCTTAATCCTTCCATTTACCGTCTCCTCTCTTACTCTCCTCGTTATCAGTGTCTTCTGGTTTTATCGTGTCGTCTTATCTTCCTCCTCTTTCGTTGTGTCTTTGTTCTTGTTGCTGTTCTTCTCGTTCTTCTTATTTACCTTCTTTTTTGTTGTTGTTCTTCTTCTTCTTTTGTGCTGTTTTTCTTTCTCTTATTTCCTCGTTCGTATTTCTCTTGTCTCTTTCACTTGATGAATATAGAGCGGCTCTGTCTGTCTGTCTGTCTGTCTTCTGTCTGTCATGTCTCTGTCTGTCTCTGTCTTTGTCTATATCAGTCACCAAACACAATAATCACAATAACAATAACACACACAAAAACACAACACAACACACACACGTCACCATCATCTCTCATTATAAAATTTACATAAAATATTCACTAATTTTTCCTTCATTTCACAGAGTTTAGTCGATGTTTATACGATGTCTAATACTGCTGCCGAAGATCCTGTGTGCGACCAAAGATAACATCTGTTTTATCTCTCTGTCTCTGTGTCTGTCTGGCCTGTCTTGTCTGTGTCTGTCTGTGTTTGTCTCTTTATCTGTCTGTCTGTCTATCTGTTTGTTTGTTTGTTTGTATATTAAACTATGTCTGTGTTTAGATGTATTGAATTGTTCTCTCTTCTCTCTCTCACCCCGCTGGGAGGACACGGTCATCACCTCTGAGACGACAATTACATCCACTTGATGTATTAGTCCGCAAGAGTCCTGGAGAGAGAGAGAGTCCCCAAAGAAACCAAAAACAGAAAGGGAATATATTTTCCTCCCCAGGCCTCTCACCAGGGGGAGGGGGGGAGCAGGACACACCAGGGGGGGGAGAGACACCAGGGGGACACACCAGGGGGAGAGACACACCAGGGGGAGAGACACCAGGGGGGAGAGACACACCAGGGGGAGAGACACACAGGGGGGGCACACTGGGGGGGGGAGAGACACACCAGGGGAGAGAGACACACCAGGGGGGAGAGACACACCAGGGGGGGAGACACACCAGGGGGGGAGAGAGACACACCAGGGGGGGGAGAGACACACCAGGGGGGAGAGACACACCAGGGGGAGAGACACAGGGGAGAGACACCAGGGGGGGCACACCAGGGGGAGAGACACACCAGGGGGAGAGACACACCAGGGGGGGAGAGACACACCAGGGGGGGGGAGACACACCAGGGGGGGGAGAGGAGACACACCAGGGGGGGAGACACACCAGGGGGGGGGGGGGAGAGCACACCAGGGGGGGAGACACACCAGGGGGGGAGACACACCAGGGGGGAGGAGACACCAGGGGGAGAGACACACCAGGGGGGGAGAGAGACACACCAGGGGGGGAGAGACACACCAGGGGGGGGAGAGGGCACTCAGGGGGGAGAGACACACCAGGGGGGAGAGAGACACACCAGGGGGAGACAACGGGAGAGAACACACCAGGGGGAGACACACCAGGGGGAGAGACACACCAGGGGGAGACACACCAGGGGGGGAGAGACACCAGGGGAGAGACACACCAGGGGGAGACACACCAGGGGGAGAGAGAACACACCAGGGGGAGACACACCAGGGGGAGAGACACAACGGGGGAGAGACACACCAGGGGGAGAGACACAGGGGGGAGAGACACACCAGGGGGGAGACACACACCAGGGGGGGGAGAGACACACCAGGGGGGAGAGACACACCAGGGGGAGAGACACACCAGGGGGGGGAGACACACCAGGGGGAGAGACACACAGGGGGGGGAGAGACACACCAGGGGGGGAGACACACCAGGGGAGAGACACACCAGGGGGGAGACACCGGGGAGAGACACACCAGGGGGAGGGAGACACACCAGGGGAGAGACACACCAGGGGGAGACACACCAGGGGGGAGAGACACACCAGGGGGAGAGACACACCAGGGGGGGAGACACACCAGGGGGAGACACACCAGGGGGGAGGGACACACAGGGGGGAGAGACACACCAGGGGGAGGGGACACCAGGGGGACACACCAGGGGGGAGAGACACACCAGGGGGAGGGACACCAGGGAGACACCAGGGGGGGGGGGGGGAAGACACACAGGGGGAGAGACACACCAGGGGGGAGAACACTGGGGAGAGACACACCAGGGGGGAGGGACACACCAGGGGGAGGGACACCAGGGGAGGGACACACCAGGGGAGGGACACACCAGAGAGACACACCAGGGGGAGAGACACACCAGGGGAGACACACCAGGGGGAGGACACCTGGGGAGAGACACACCAGGGGGGGAGAGACACACCAGGGGGAGAGACACACCAGGGGAGGGACACACCAGGGGGGGAGAGACACCAGGGGAGAGACACACGGGGGGGAGAGACACACCAGGGGGGACACACCAGGGGGGGGGGAGACACACCAGGGGGGAGAGACACACAGGGGGGGGAGAGACACCAGGGGGAGAGACACACCAGGGGAGAGACACCAGGGGAGGGGACACACCAGGGGGAGAGACACACCAGGGGGGGGAGAGACACACCAGGGGAGAGACACACCAGGGAGAGACACCAGGGGAGACACACCAGGGAGAGACACACCAGGGGAGAGAGAGACACACCAGGGGGGAGACACCAGGGGAGAGACACACCAGGGGGAGGACACACCAGGGGGGGAGACACACAGGGGGGAGACACACCAGGGGGAGAGACACACCAGGGGAGAGACACACTAGGGGGAGAGACACCCAGGGGGGGGAGACACACAGGGGAGACACCAGGGGAGACACCAGGGGGGAGACACAGGGGGGAGACAAGGGGGGAGAGACACACCAGGGGAGAGACACCAGGGGGAGAGACACAGGGGGAGAGACACACCAGAGAGACACACCAGGGGGGAGACACACAGGGGGAGAGACACACCAGAGAGACACACCAGGGAGGGACACACAGGGAGGACACCAGGGGAGAGACACACCAGGGGAGGGGACACACCAGGGGAGAGACACACCAGGGGAGAGACACACAGGGGGAGAGACACCCAGGGGAGAGACACACTCAGGGGGGAGAGACACACAGGGGGGAGAGACACACTAGGGGGGAGAGACACACAGGGGAGAGACACACCAGGGGGGAGACACACAGGGGGAGAGAGACACAGGGGGGAGACACACCAGGGGAGAGACACACAGGGGGAGAGACACCAGGGGAGAGACACACCAGGGGAGGGACACACCAGGGGAGAGACACACCAGGGGAGAGACAGGGGAGACACCAGGGGAGAGACACACCAGGGGAGAGACACACCAGGGGGGGAGACACCAGGGGAGAGAGACAAGGGGAGACACCAGGGGAGAGACACACCAGGGGAGAGACACACCAGGGGGGAGAGACACACAGGGGGAGAGACACCAGGGGAGAGACACACAGGGGAGAGACACACCAGGGGAGAGACACACAGGGGGGAGAGACACACCAGGGGGAGAGACACACCAGGGGGGAGAGACACACCAGGGGGAGAGACACACTAGGGGAGAGAGACACTAGGGGAGAGACACACAGGGGGGGGAGAGAGACACACTAGGGGGAGAGACACAACAGGGGAGAGACACCAGGGGAGAGACACCAGGGGAGAGACACACAGAGAACCAGGGGGAGAGACACACTAGGGGGAGAGACACACCAGGGGGGAGAGACACACCAGGGGGGAGAGACACACCAGGGGGAGAGACACACCAGGGGAGACACACAGGGGGAGAGACACACCAGGGGGAGAGACACAGGGGGGAGGAGAGACACACCAGGGGGAGAGACACACCAGGGAGAGACACACCAGGGGGAGAGACACAGGGGGGGAGACACACCAGGGGGAGAGACACACCAGGGGGAGAGACACACCAGGGGGAGGGACACACCAGGGGAGGAGACACTAGAGAGACACACTCAGGGGGAGAGACATACCAGGGGGGAGAGACAACAGGGGGAGAGACACACAGGGGGGGACACACCAGGGGGGAGAGAGACACAGGGGGGGGAGAGACACACCAGGGGAGAGAGACACACTAGGGGAGAGACACACCAGGGGGAGAGACACACCAGGGGAGAGACACTAGGGGAGAGACACACCAGGGGAGAGACACACCAGGGGGGGAGAGACACCAGGGGGGAGAGACACACAGGGGGAGAGACACACCGGGGGGAGAGAGACACACCAGGGGGAGAGACACACCAGGGGGGAGAGACACACAGGGGAGAGACACACCAGGGGGGGAGACACCGGGGGGGAGAGACACACTAGGGGAGAGACACACTAGGGGGAGAGACACACTAGGGACACCAGGGGAGAGACACACAGGGGGGAGAGACACAGGGGGAGAGACACACCAGGGGAGAGACACAGGGGGAGAGAGACATGGGGAGAGACACACAGAGAGACACCAGGGGAGAGACACACCAGGGAGAGACACACCAGGGGGAGAGACACACTCAGGGGAGAGACACACCAGGGGGGAGACACACCAGGGGAGAGACACACCAGGGGAGAGACACACCAGGAGACACACCAGGAGACACCAGGGGGAGAGACACACCAGGGGGGGAGAGACACACCAGAGAGACACACCAGGGGGGAGAGACACACAGGGGGGAGAGACACCAGGGGGAGAGACACACAGGGGAGAGACACACAGGGGGGAGAGAGAGACACACAGGGGGGGAGAGACACAGGGGGGGAGAGACACACAGGGGAGAGACACACTAGGGGGGAGAGACACACCAGGGGGAGACACACAGGGGAGAGACACACAGGGGAGAGACACACCAGGGGAGAGACACAGGGGGGAGAGACATGGGGAGAGACACACCAGGGGAGAGACACACCAGGGGAGAGACATACAGGGAGAGACACACCAGGGGAGAGACACCAGGGGAGAGACACAACCAGGGGGGAGAGACACACCAGGGGAGAGACACACCAGGGGGAGAGACACCAGGGGGAGACACCAGGGGGAGAGACACACCAGGGGGGAGAGACACACCAGGGGGGAGAGACACACCAGGGGGGAGAGACACACTAGGGGGGAGAGACACACCAGGGGGGAGAGACACACCAGGGGGGAGAGACACACCAGGGGGGAGGAGACACACCAGGGGAGAGACACACCAGGGGGAGAGGGTGGAGGGTTAACCAGAGGAGTCCAGGAGGACACAGACAGACAAAGACAGACAGAGAAAATTAACGAAATGTGTGTGTGTGTGGTGTGTGTGTGTGTGTGTGTGTGTGTGTGTGTGTGTGTGTGTGTGTGTGTGTGTGTGTGTGTGTGTGTGTGTGTGTGTGTGTGTGAGAGAGACGCACGTTCTAGAGAGAAAAGAAAAATGAGGATAGAGCAAAGAGACACACACAACAATATATTAACGGGGTATATGACAGTTCAAGTCTGGTGTTGACTGTTGCTAAAATGAACGCAGCAGGTATGAAATCCAATCTAGGGTGGTCTCTCTCTCTCACACTCTCCTACTCTCCACCTCTCTCTCACCCCCTCCCCTTCACCCCTCCTCACCCTTTTTCCACCCTCCTCACCCTCCTCCTCATCTTCCTCCACCTCTCACCTCACCTCTGACGCCCTCATGACCCGAGTGTAGACCAGCCAACAACAGCCGGCCGTCCAGGCTCCAGGCCGTCCGTCAGCAGCTCAGCGAACAGGGGTAACAGAGACATCCCAAGGCCCTGGAACCAGAGAGAGGAGGAGAGGAGGAGAGGAGGGAGAGGGAGGAGGGAGGGGAGAGGAGGGAGGAGGAGAGGAGGAGTGGAGGGAGAGGAGGGAGAGTGAGGGAGAGGAGGGAGTGTGAGAGAGGAGTGAGAGGGAGGTGAGGAGAGGAGGGGAGAGTGAGGGAGTGTGAGGAGAGGAGGAGGCGAGATTGAGAGAGAGAGAAAGAGAGAGAGAGAGAGAGAGAGAGACCCAACCCAACCCAACCTAAACCCCAACCTCAACGGTTGGTTCTTCCTATGCGTATGCAATCTGTCTGTCACCACTGACCACCACCCCTGCCTCACCCCCTCTGTTGTCTGTTTGTTCTATCTATCTGTCTCTTCACGATCCCTCTGTCTGTGCCCACCCCCCGGGTTGTCACAAAAGCCATCCAAAGTTGGACTCTGGGCGGGTCTGACCGCATGGGCTAGGCACCTCTGTCTGCTATACAGTGACCAGCGGCGGCTCAGACCTTGAGGGGTTAGAGGGGGGGGGAGAGGAGGGGAGGGAAGAGGGGAGGGGGAGGAAGAGGAGGGAGAGGGGAGAGGGAGGGGAGGAAGAGGGGGAGGGAGGAGGGGAGAGGGGGAGGAAGAGGAGGGGAGGAAGAGGAGGGAGAGGTAGACGAGGGGGGAGGGAGAGGGGGGTAGAGAAGGGGAGGAAAGAGGAGGGGAGGGAGGAGGGGGAGGAAGAGGAGGGGAGGAGAGGGAGGGGAGAGGAGGGGGGGGAGGAAAGAGGAGGGGGAGGGAAGAGGGGGGAAGAGAGGGGAGGGAGAGGAGGGGGAGGAGGAGGAAGAGGAGGGGGAGGAGAGGGAGGAGAGGAGGGGGAGGTAGAGGAGGGAGGGGTAGAGAGGGGAGGGAGAGGAGGGGGAGGTAGAAGAGGGGGAGGTAGAAGAGGGGAGGGAGAGGAGGGGGGAAGAGGGGAGGGGAGAGGAGAGGGGAGGAGGAGGAAGGAGGGGTAGGAGGGAGAGGGAGGGAGAGGAGGGGGAGGGGAGAGGAGGGAGAGGTAGAGGGGGGGAGGGAGAGGAGGGGAGGGAGAGAGGAGGGAGAGGGAGGGGGGAGGAAGAGGGAGGGGGGAAGGGAAGAGGGAGGGAGGAAGAGGAGGGGAGGGAGAGGAGGGGGGAGAAGGGGAGGAAGAGGGAGGGAGGGGAGAGGAGGGGAGGAAGAGAGGGGGAGGTAGAGGGAGAGGGAGGGAGAGGAGGGGAGAGGAAGAGGGAGGGGGAGGTAGGAAGAGGGGTAGAAGAGAGGGAGGGAGAGGGGAGGGGGAGGAGGAGGAAGAGGAGGGGGGAGGGGAGAGGAGGGGAGGTAGAGGGAGGGAGAGGGGAGAGGAGGGGGAGGGGAGAGGGAGGGGGGGAGGTAGAAGAGGGGAGGTGAAGAGGGGAGGGAGAGGAGGGGGTAGAAGAGAGGGGAGGGAGAGGAGGGGAGGAGGAGAAGAGGAGGGGTAGGGGAGGAGAGGGAGGAGGGGAGGTGGAGGAGGAGAGGAGAGGAGGGGAGGGAGGAGGAGGAAGAGAGGGAGAGAGGGGAGGAAGAGGAGGGGGTAGAGGAGAGGGGGGGAGAGGAGGGGGGTGAAAGGAGAGAGAGGAGGAAGGGCAAAGTTAATCCTTGATGGTGTGGTCGGGAGGTAGAAGGGAAGTGGTAGAGAAGAGAAGAGGGATGGAAGGGAGGAGGAGGAAGGAGGGAAGGGAGAGGAGGAGGAGGAGAAAGGAAGAAAGGAGGTGGTAAAGGGAGAGGAAATATGTAAGTATGATGAGAGAGAGAACCAAAAGAGATAATAAAGACAGGAAGAAGGAGGCCCAGCCTGATGTACACTAACTAACCTGCTTAGGATCCGCTACCAATCCATTTAACCCTCCTTCCCCCTCACCCCCCACCTCACCCCCCCTCCCTCCACCCCTCCCCCCACCCACTTCCACCACCTCCCCTCATTGATAATAATTAAGGTCCACACAACAACAAACTCCGTTTTGATCATTTGGACAGCACACAAACACACACACACACACAACACACACACACAAAACACACACAAACACACACACACACAATACAGTATGTTCAATTACTAGCACGTCTCTCAGCACAACACATCATATCTGACTTAATCTTTTATTACTGTCGCTTGGGATTCTGTTTTCATCTCCCTCATTCCCTGTTTCTTTAATTATTTTCTTATATTTTCAAATCTTTCTTTTTACCCTCCTGGTCTGGCAATGGTACAGGCAAAGGCAGATACAGGACAACAGATGTACAGAGAACAGAGAGGGTAGGAGAGAGAGAGAGAGAGAGAGAGAGAGAGAGAGAGAGATAGGAGAGAGAGAGAGAGAGAGAGAGAGAGAGAGAGCCCAATGGAGGGACATGGAAGCAGATCAAATTATTGAAAGTAATGCTACGGAAAAATGAGAAGATGCATCGTGTGTGTGTGTGTGTGTGTGTGTGTGTGTGTGTGTGTGTGTGTGTGTGTGTGTGTGTGTGTGTGTGTGTGTGTGTAAAGTCGAAAGTTTGGAAGCCCTCCAACCTAACCTAATAATAACAACAAAATTATTATTTTTATAAAATTTCACCACCATCATCAGCAACTATTAACTACAACCATCACCCAACAACCAGCGTCTCACCTGTCATCACTGTTAATTGACACAACAATACCTGGGCAATGCTCACACCTTGTTCACTGCTCAGGTATCATAATTATTTCACTGTTGGCAAGACCAGGTTAAAGTGAGATCCTGCTTCCAGCCTTATCTAGTCTTTCAGTCTCTTAGTCTTCAGGCAGCTCACTCTAGCCTTTTTAAGTACAGTCTTCCTCCTTTTTGCAATCTCCAGTCTCAGCCCTCTAGTCTTTTTGCAGTCTCTGCAGTCTTTGCTAGCCCTTAACTGGAAGTCTGATACAGTCTCTCCAGTCTTTGTGTCTCCTAGTTCTCAGTCTAATCCAGTCTGATGCCAGTTCCTCCAGCCCCAGGTTTACCCTCCTGTAGCCATACAGCTCCTAAAGTCTGCAAAATCTCCTCATTCTACCACAGTTCATATGTTTCTTCAAGTTTGATATAGTTGCAGTCTGGACAGTCTAATGCAGATTACAGTCTATCACAGTCTTCCTAATTCCATATGTAACAGAAGCTTGAAACAGTCTTTTTCTAGTTTAAAATTTGTAATGTTCTTCTACTCCCCAAAACAGTCTGTCCGCATCAAGAATTGAGAGATGCTGAGGTACATTCATCAAAACCTGGCCTGTCGCTGCAGTGGTTGCGCGAATAATCTTCCAGTCGATTAACCACGGGCGGTCAAACCGCCCGGCACCTGAAGCCTGGCCTGCTCAGAGACGTAAAGCCGTTATATACCTGACATAAATTTATACTTCCTCTCAGCGCACCAGGCCTTCAAACATTGACGACGGCTGACACATGCACACACACACACACACACACACACACATTGACACACAGCGCACACATTATCATTAATATCATTATCAATATTATCAATATTGCTGCTGAGCGATACTACTACTGCATTACTATGGCCAGCCACGTGATGCAGCCAAACATGTATATATAATCAAATATTTCAAAACACTGTGTAGCTGTTGCTGTTGTTGTTGTTTAAAGTGGTTAAGCATGTTGAAGCTTGTTGGTTACAATATGGTTGTTAAAGTTGTATGGTAAGGTTAAAGAAAAATGAATTATTGTAGACAAGAGAGAGGATAATAATGTAGCAGTAATGACTCCCAGTGGTTCTGGAGAAGGAGATGGCCCATCTTGTATTTAGTCTCCAGCAAACATGAATGAAAATTGCAATAGTTGGTTGCATTATGTAAGTGATGATCACCCACAAGATCCCAGCAGAGGGGTGGTGTGTGGTGGGATGTGTGGTGTGTGGTGTGGTGTGGTGGTGGTGGTGTGTGGTGATGTTGTGTGGTGGTGTGGTGGTGGTGGTGGTGTGGTGGTGGTGGTGGTGTGGTGTGATGTGGTGTGTGAGTGTGGTGTGTAGTGGTGTGAAGTGTGTGTGGTGTGGTGTGGTGTGAGGGTGGGGTGGGTGTGGTGTGAGTGTGTGTGGTGTGGTGTGGTGTGTGGTGTGGTGTGTGTGTGTGTTTGAGGTGTGTGGTGAAAGATGTGGTGTGGTGTGGTGTGGTGGTGGTGTAGTGTGGTGGTGTGGTGTGGTGTGAGTGGTGTGTGTGGTGGGTGGTATTGAGTGTGGTGTAGTGTGATGTGGTGGTGTGGTGTGTGGTGTAGTGTGGTGTGATTGTGTGGTGGTGGGTGTGGTGTGTGGTGTGGTGTGGTGGTGTGGTGTGTGGTGTGGTGTGGTGTGGTGTGGTGTGGTGGTGTTGTGTGTGTGGTGGTGTAGCAACACATGCAACTGGAACGAAGCAATGA
>NW_024748217.1:0-11429 GCF_018991925.1 Homarus americanus
GGAGAATAAGATGCCAAAGAGATTGGCTTTAGCTATAGAGTTATCAGGTCGGAAGAGCGTAGGAAAAGAGGGAGTGCAAAAGTTATTACAGATGATTTTCGTTAAGAACCAGACAGATTTACTGGAAGAAGAGTTAATCAGGTCAGCCGTCTTTCTTTTTTTAACTTCCGCTTGGCCCTACGAAGAATAAACTTACCACGATTTATAGAAGTAATGAAAGAGTGGGTAACAGGAGATGATAGTTTCATAACTTGATACGCCCTATCCCTTTCCGTACATGCAAGAGAACAGGAGCGATCAAACCGTGACTGCAAAGTAAAAGTTTTGGTAGAAGATGGGATAAATGCACTCATACCACCGAGTCAGCACATACCTAGGCGTCCCGAGTAGAAAACTAACAATCATCCCAGGGAAGGTCGGAGAAGAATTCTCGCAAGGATTGCCAGTTTACCCTCCGATAATGCCATAGTTGGCGTTTAGAGGGGGTTAAGGAGGTGGTTGCGCCTGGTTTGATTTAATAGAAATAAGATTGTGATCAGAAGTCCCTAAGGGGGCGAAAATCGAGTATGAATAGTGTGAGGCGTTAGAGGTAAAACAAAGATCAAATAAGTTGATCGTGTAGATTTGGAACACGTGTATGTTTAATTATTTGTTCCAGATCATTAAGTAAGGAAAAAGAGAGTGCCTCAGCTCCACCTGGGTCATCCCTTGCAGAGCCAAGCCACTTTCTATGGTGTACATTGAAATTCCCTGGAGGCCTAGACAGAGAATCTCGGTGTTCGGGTGTTTGGATAGTAACGACACATGGCAAGAAGAAAGATAGTCAAAGAGTTCCAGATACTTGGTAGAGTTGGGAGAACAGTATAGGAAACAAAGAAAATAGTCATAGTTGGTAGAGATATTTTGAGGCAGATGACATCATAAAGAGAATATTCATGATCCGTGAGTCGGGCTGTAGGTGTACGTGTGTTGCAGTAGAACTGAAAGAGGTATTATGGTTGCAGATGGAGACTTGATAAGGTTTGGGTGAAGCTGCTTTGAACAGTTGAAGTTTAGATAGTAGTTAGATATCGGGGGAAGAGGTTAATATATGGTGCTCCACAGAAGAAAAATTGGATCTCAGGCCGTGAATGTTGGAAAAATGAAGTGTGAAAAAGGTTCTTCTCCATCAACCACGGTGACGTCAGTTGAGGCCCCAGTAGTTTGATGATGATCATGTCGTTCCTGGGGTCCACAACCTTCCCGATCAGTGGGACCCATCCGAGAAGGCCCTGCTTTAATATTATTGTAAAATGATTTCATACGATAATAAAATAATAGAACGAATAAAACAGATGAAGAATAAGAAAAGTTATATATGTTGTGTTGTCAATGGTAAGAGAAACAATTGAGACCCTGCGATTGTGTGTAAATGAGGCAGAATCAGATCAACAACCTGGGACTTGGTCACAATTTTTGTGATGTCATATGGCAGCAGGGTCTACCAAAAAACAACACATTATGCTTTCAATATCTTCCCAGGCAATAGTACCTCCCTATTTGATAGCTGCCTACTACCTACTACCTTGAAATTAAATATCTCTTTATGCAGCGTTTTTTATACCTGTCTTCCTGACAATCACATAAGACAACTCATATAACCGATACATGGTGTAGTTCATAGAGGACGTGCACATAGACACGACATAGAATGGACCGTTCACAAGATCGAGGTGTCTAGCAGACGGTGTAGCGCGGTGTGTGTGTGTCGGGGGGAAGCATTTCGTCTGTGTTCGCAAATGTATTGTTCTCGTCTTTCAATTTAGGTCGATAATAATTATTAATGATATTCATTGGTTTGTGCCTGACATTGCGAACAACATGGCAAGCTAGGTATGAAACGTGTCCTTTAAATCACAGAGCGACGCTTCGACTATGGGCCCGGTGGTTCCATCGTGTGTGTTCGTCCGTACGTGTCTCCGACGATGCCACAAAGCCAGGTTAGGCAAAAATTCCTGGCACTGGACTTTTGGCTGGAACTTTACACTAAAAGTAACATAAAAGTTTGTGGGTTAAGTTTTCAAGACCCAAATGGTCTTTTCTCCATTTATTAAGAAAATAAACTATTGCACAATAACTTGGATATCACCGTAATTAACGCTATGAGCTGTGGGCGTTAATAGAGGATGAAGGGTATGTGTAACGAGATTCGTGAACACACTTTTGAAGTGGGAGAGAGACTGGTATAGACTGTCAGAAGCCGGCTACTTAATTGCTGACCCACGCATTCAAGGAGCGGGGCAAACAGTGTAGGGAAAACACTGTCACATATACAGTAATGATTACTCACTGCTCAAAGTCTAGTTATGTGGGTGATATAATTATATAAACATAATGTATGTAGCCCACATTTATATAAGTAATACCTATGTTTGACAGGAGCTAATTTTAGGGGGTAGTGGATTAAGGGGGTAGTAGGTTAAGGTGGGGAATAGAATAAGATGGGGAGTAGAATACGGTGGGTAGTGGGTTAAAGGAGTAATGGGTTAAGGTGGGGATTAAGTTACGGTGGGTAGTGGGTTAAGGTGGGGAGTAGACTGAGGAGGGTAGTAGGTTAAGGGGGTAGTGAGTTAAGGTGGGGAGTAGCTTAAGGAGGGTAGTAGGTTAAAGTGGGGAGTAGAATAAGATGGGGAGAAGAATGAGGTGGGTAGTGGGTTAAATCAGTAATGGGTTAAGGTGGGGATTAAGTTTCGGTGGGTAGTGGGTTAAGGTGGGGAGTAGACTGAGGAGGGTAGTAGGTTAAGGGGGTAGTGGGTTAAGGTGGGAGCACTTGGGAGACCAGTAGGTTAAGGTGGGAGTAGAATAAGATGGGAGTAGAATAGGTGGGTGGTGGGTTTAAAGGGTAATGGGTTAAGATGGGGATTAAGTTTTGGTTGGTGTTGGTGGGTTAAGGTGGCAGTAGACTGAGGAGGGTAATGGGTTAAGGGAGGTAGTGGGTTAAGGTGGAGATAGATTGAAGAGGGTAGTAGGTTAGGGGGTATAGGTTAAGTGCAGTGTTGAGTTAAGGTGAGAGTAGATTGAGAGGTAGTAGGTTAAGGGGTAGTGGGTTAATTTGGTGAGTAGATTAAGGAGGGTAAAGTGAGTTAAGGGGTGATGGGTTTAAAATTGGGGGATGAATTAAGATTGGGGAATGGATTAAGGTGGGAGTAGATTAATGTGGTAGTAGGTTAAAGGTGGGTGAATGGGTTAAAGGGGCTGAGTGGGTTAAGTGGGTGATGAGTTGGCTAAGATTGAATAGTGGGTTGAAATGGGATATAATGGGCTAGTGGAGTAGAGGCAGAGAGTTTAACAAATTTATTGACAAAGCTTGGAGTACAGTTTGCCTATTCTAGGTAATTCAGTCAGGTCTTGACACTGAGGGTGGTGTCACTTCTCACTGTCACGCAGGACAGAGGTTCATACACAAAGAAATGCATCATATTCATTAACAGTATATATAGGTCAGATTCATGTGGGTAATGCCACTTCACTGCCATGCAGGACAGAGGTTCGTACACAAAGAAATACATCATATTCATTAGCAGTATATATAGGTCAGAGAGACAGAAAGAGAGACAGAGAGAGGTAATGTTCATATTTCTCCTCACAGTCCACAAGTACCCGGGGCCAGTCTGTATTGGTATTGTTCAGCTTATTTCTGTTGCTGATGTCTGAAGGCCTGAGGCTGGATCACTGCCCCCCTTCTCCTGCTTTACTGTACTTATTCTCCATATCAGGATTTTATTGCTTAATGCCAGCCTCTTCCTTCTTTATCTGTTTTCTCTATCAGTGTTCCTTCTTCCCTACTTTACTGATTTTAATATTAATAATTCTTGTAACATTTGTTCACGTTTTTTTTTTTTTCACTGCTGTTTTCCTCTCTGCTATATTTACTTTCTCTCTTTCTACCTTCTCTGTTTTCTTAATGCTGGTTCCTGGTTTATATTATGTCTATAAATTTCATCCGGAAAATTTTATTCTTAATATATGAGCTTTTCACAGCTGAAGTGTACATAGAATAGAAATAATTCTGTTATATCTCTTGAAGAAGAGGGCGAGTTTTTAAACACTAACATGAAAATAGTGTGATGATAAATTTAGGTGCAGAAGTAGATTAAAAGAATATACATAAGAGTGGTTTCATATATTTACTGTAGAACTGAGAATATATATTTTTTTTTCAGTGGAACTAAACAAATTAAAAAATTCGTGCGCAATTTTGGTGGTGATAGGGAAGGAGGGAGAAGGAAGTGGTGGGATCAGGGTGAGGGGGACGAGGGTTAAACTCCCACGCACCATACATAAAATGAGTAGAGGGGGAAATTTTCATAAAACAAAATAGATTGGTTTCGTTTCACCCCACAACGCCCACACCTCACATACCTCCCATACCTTAGACACCGCCACACTTCACACACCTCCACACCTCCATACCTCATACAACTCCACACCCCCCTCACCTTCACACCTCCACATCATCACACCTCCACACCTTCTACATCCCCACACCTCCACACCTCCACTGCAGGACATTATTTAGTAAAGCTAAATTAAAAAAAAATATACATTAATAATAAAAAAGCCCTTGAGGATGAATATAATGATATGGATACACAGTACTGTGACCTTTCTCCTGTACACTCAGTTATATCAATTATTTTGTAATATATTTTCATTTGGGAACAAATATAATAAAAATATATATTTCCTACCAATAAAGAACATTTATTGTAATTCTTAGCAATAAGCGAAATACTATTATTTTCGGATAACAACACTTTTACCAACACACAATAGGTGTAATATAATACAGTAATTCTGATAAGAAGAAAAGAAGCAACTTTCTTCAAGTAACACAGAAATATAATATTGTTTTCTTTAAGTAGAAAGTCTGAATGTTTTCTTGTTGAATAAAGGAAATGATAGAAACGATCGTCTTATCTGAGTCTATTTAACGTAAAAACAGTAGCGCCGGTGGGAGAGCGGTACCACTCTTGTCTCGCAAGCGAGATGTCTCGGGTTTGATTCCCGGGCCGGTGGAAAGTTGTTTGGACACACTTCCTAGCCCCCTTTCGTCCCTGTTCACCTAGCAGTAAAGTAGGTACCTGTTGTAAATCGAAAAGTTGCGAATTCGTATTCAGGGAAAGTTGTTGGAGCTTCCAATAATGTGCTGACAAAAACCTATGACTCTACAGGCTTCTACACCCTTGACAAAAAACCTCTGACCCTTCAGGCTTCTACGCCTTTAACTCATGAGACATAAAGGCAAGCATGAACTTCCCATGCTTCCCAGATGGGCGCTGTAAGCGCTTCTGCGCTTCACCTTGCGCAGGATGTAGCGGGGTGCCCAATAAAAATAATAAAAAATAATAAAAAATACATTAGCTGCCGTATTAGTAGACATCTTTGTAGCTATTATATATATATATATATATATATATATATATATATATATATATATATATATATATATATATATATATTTCATGTAGATCCACAATGAAAACGTGGATAAGGTAAATCTTGATAAAATCACACGGGAAACGGGAAACAACGGAGCACCTTAACTTTCGTCTTTATTCAAGACATTGATATTATGTCTACCGAACGATGCTTAAAGACCCTTGTCCGTGAATTATATCAACGCAACAACAATAACTATGTCGTTTGGTTAAAAAAAATCTAAGGATCATTTCCGTAGTTCAGGCGTTGGTGAAATTTGCTACACGCACCATAAAGCAATTTACTGAAAGGCATTATGGGTTTATTTTTACCACGAGCGCAGGACGAAATTGCTTTTACCAAGTTATCTGGGATGATGTGAATGAAATTTCCATGTTACAGAAATTTTTGCCTAAAATTTTTTACAAAATTACAGCCCTTCATTCATCAAATATCTGGGTTCTGTAGCATATATGGGTCGTGAAGTACTGCAGAATAGTGCTTCAGGATAGTGATCATACACATTCGCCGCAATGAGTGAACAAAATCATCTAGTGAGAGCCTTGGTGCTGTTTTTCCTTGATATTGTATATCTCTCTGCCTATCCACATGACAATTATTTTTACTTCCATGTTGGTTATATCTCGCCCCCCCCCCCCGCAAAAAAAAATGGAAATAATAGGGGGGATATCCTGCGTCATCAGCATTATATATATATATATATATATATATATATGTATGCAAGTAAATCACTGTAGGTGCGCGTGATCTAGGTATATGCTGTTAACCACAAGGAAAGAAGGAAACACGAAGTTCCCAAGCGCTTTCGCTTAATTCACATCTTCAGGGGTGAGTACAGACAATGTATTAGCGTTCGCAACAAGGCAAACAGGATTCTTGGGTTCATATCTAGGTCTGTGAGTAACAGAACTGCTGACGTTATCTTGAAACTTTACCTAGCATTAGTGAGGCCACATGGATTATGCGGTTCGGTTACAATTGTCCTTATTATAGAATGGACATAGATTCTTTTGGAGAGAGTACAAAAGAAGAATGACAAAAATGATCCATAATAACCAAGAAACCTTCCATATAAAGAAAGAAAGACTGAAAAGCTTGAGCTTGCATTCCATTAGAGGCAGAGTTAGGGGAGATATGATAAAGAGGTGTACAAGTGGGTAAGTGGGATTAACAAGGGTAAAATGGAAGATGTTCTGAAGCTCAGTAATAATAACGAAATAACTAGAACAAATGGCTTTAAATTAGATAAATTCCGATTCAGAAAGGATATAGGCAGAAAGCACTGGTTTTGGTAGCCCCGGTTGTGGATATGGAATAGGCTACCGAGAGAGAGCGCTATAGTAGGATCCAGGGGACGCTAGGGAGCTTCAAGACGAAGTTGGATAGGCACATGGAAGTGCTGGGATGGGTGTGAAAGGGATCTGCCCTGTATGGGCCAGTCGGCCTCCTGCAGTATCCCACTTTCTTATGTTCTTATGTATGTTTAATAAGACTAGATTCTATGATGTTCCTACTATCAATTGAATTACATGGTAATATTGAGGAGGCATTATCCCAGTCAATGCAATGCTTGTTATCCCTCAAATGAACAAACAGAGCATTGGATTCCTGGCCAGTCCTAGCACTGTATTGTGTTGTTTAATTCTAGTTGCAAGATCTTTACCTGTCTGGCCTAAGTAAAACATATTACATTCCTTGCAAGGAACTTTATAAATGCAACCAATTGTGTTGCTGGGGGATTTCTTGATTAACATTTGTTTAACAGTGCATGAGTTTTTAAATGCCACATTGACGTTCCAGGTTTTTAGCTGTGCAGGAATGTGTGAGAAATTTTTGTGAAATGGTAATATTAAGATATTCTTATGGTCATGGGTGGGCTTGGGATCAGTTCTATAAAAAGTTTTCTTAGTAATGTTTAAGCATTTGTCTATGAAAGATCTAGGGTATTTAAGGTTTGAGCCAATATTATATATATATTTGTATTCCTCATCGATGAATTCCGGACTGCAAATTCTCAAGGCACGTAGAAACATTGTTGAAAATACTGACTGTTTGACTTTATTATGGTGGGCAGAATAATAATGAATGTATGAACACACATTAGTTGGTTTTCTATAAATACTGAACTTAAAAGTGTTACCTATTCTGTGTATCAGACAGTCTAGGAATGGCAATTTACAGTCTTGCTCTAATTCCACAGTGAATTTGATCGAGGGGGCTAAGTTGTTAAGTTGTGGCAGGAAAGCTTTTAGGTCCTCATTACATGGCCAGAGACATAATACATCATCAACATATCTACACCAGACTGCTAATGGTGGTAAAATATTACTTAATAGTTTCTTTTCAAAGAATTCCATATATAGGTTGCTTAATACAGGTGAGAGTGGATTACCCATTGCCATACCAAATTTTTGAGCATAATATTCCCCATTGAATTCGAATTTGCAATCCTTAATACATAGTTTGATGAGTTCGATGAAGTCGTCTTTCGAGACGGGCAGTGAAATGTTATCCAGGGAATCTATGAGGAACTCTAGTAAATCATCAACTGGGACCTTTGTAAAGAGTGACGTTACATCAAAGCTGACCAGTTTAAAATTATGATTAATGTGTAAGTTATTGAGTTTATCAACCAGATCCATATTATTCTTGATATACATATATATATATATATATATATATATATATATATATATATATATATATATATATATATATATATATATATATATATATATATATATATATATATATATATATATATATATATATATATACTAGCAGAAACGCCACCCTCCGGGAGGCTCCACATTGTCTCACTGTAGTGCATTAGATACAGATTTTTGCCAGTTCTAACTCTGGAGCATCCAACATAGAACTGTCCATGAGAGAAGCAAGGAAACACCAGGTTTAGGCCAACCATCTTTAGGGACTGTCCCTGGCTTTTGTAGATGGTCATGGCAAAGCTCACTTTAACCGGGATCTGAAGTCGCTTGAACTCAATTGGCAGGTCAGTGGTGATGAGAGGAATCCTTGGTATAAACACGTCCTCTCCTTTAGCTTTTCCTGTCAGTATTGTAGCTTCCAGTACATGTGGCACCATGTTCTTCACCACCAGTCTTGAACCATTGCAGAGGATTAGTGGTTCAAGATTTCTTAAGAGCATTATAGGAGTTCCAATCTTGAGAGTGAGGTGGTGAGGAGGCATTCCAGTGGGCTCCATAAAATTAAGGAATTCTGCAGGGTACTGGACTGCTTGGTCCTGGTCGATTACTGCATCAACAGACTTGAATGAGGTCTCACTGCCTGGAAGCTGTCTGAGCACTCAAGTTGATTTCAGCCACTGTTTCATTTTTTGGTACCAGAATTGCGCGTTCACGCAGCCACTTGTGATCCTTGTAGTGGTGGATAATGTTTGGTAAGACCATGTTAGTGAGCTCAGTTGAGGAATTTACAACATTTCCACATCCTTGAGGAATGATTATTTGTCCTTCTGAATCAACAGGGAAAGTTAAATTCCCAATGTGTAGAGGAAGGTTTGCAAACCGAGCTGCATCCAGACCTCCTTGTAGATGTACTCTCATGTTTGTGGATAGGGTGAGTGTCTGAACACTTCTCCAAAGGTATGATGCCTTGAGGCACACATTCAGTTCATCAGCTGCAGTGCTCCGAGAAATGACAGGTAGGATCTGGCGAAAGTCTCCAGCAATGACCATTGTAATGCCACGGTAGGACGCCACCCTCCGGGAGGCTCCATATTGTCTCGCTGTAGTGCATTAGGGTAGACCACATTTTTGGTTTTGCCATTAGCAGCAAGTATGTAAAGATTATTTTAGCATTAAACTGTTATTATATTATTGTCTAATCATCACTACATATAACACCACCCATCATCACTACATATAACATCATCCATCATCACTACATATAACACCACCCATCATCACTACATAAAACATCAGCCATCATCACTACATATAACATTACCCATCATCACTACATATAACACCACCCATCATCACTACATATAACAACATCCATCATCACTACATATAACATCATCCATCATCAGTACATATAACACCATCCATCATCATCACTACATATAACACCATCCATCAGCACTACAGATCGGTAAAGTGTTTCCGAGATTCTCGTACGGACACACACAGACACACAAACACACAAACAAACACACAGACATACGTCTTTGTTATATATATATATATATATATATATATATATATATATATATATATATATATATATATATATATATATATATATATATATATATATATATATATATATATATATATATATATATACACCTGTATATGTTGATTTATAATATGTATGTATTAACGAAATCAGCCTATGTCGTGTATTAATTAGGTAAAATAGTTTGATAATTGGCGACATGGTATCGGCACTGTGTGGGTCACTGGTCCACCAGCTCAGCCGGCGAGTGGAGAGCAGAGTTGCCAACTTAGCGACTTTGTAGCTAGATCTAGAGCTTTTTGTTTTTTTCTAGCGACATTTTAGAGCGATTTGCGACTTGTCGCAAATCTAGAGATATCCACAGAAATCTAGCGACTTTCTGGATACTTTTGGACTGTCCATGAAAACTCAGTTTTCCTAATTTCGAGCCATAATATATAGCAACGGGGTTACAGGGACAATACATTTGAACGGGTTGAACTCATAAAACAACTTGGTCAACTCTTACCTGACAACATTCGTGTGCTGCAGTCTATTTCTTTTCTGAGTGCCGATGAATGCTTGAAGCTTATTAAATCAGATATACTTGGTTTGGCACACTTATTTACAGAAGATTCCAGCACCCTTACCAAGATTGATTTCCAGTGGAAAAAACTGCATCACACAATCTGGACAGAAACATCTAACACCCTAAAATTGTGGTCCGAAGTGGCAAATTACAGAGATGCGACAGGTGAAAACCCTTACCATGATCTGGCTGAAATTGCACTCGCTGCCTTATCTCTTCCGCATTCAAACGCAGATGTAGAGCGCACATTTAGTAATATGAACTTTGTGAAATCAAAATTGCGCAACAAAATAAAACTATGGACATTAAAGGCAATTCTTACAATAAAGTATGGGTTAAAAAGACAGAACACCTGTTGTGCAAGTTATGAACTTCCTAGTGATATTTTAAGAAAGATAGGGACTGTGGAGGCATACAGTTACAAGAGAACCTGAACCAAGCACTTCACATGCTTCCAGCTCTACAGTTGTTCACACTGCCGACGACTACGAAGAGACTGGGATGCAATTACTCTTGAGTAATAGGTAAGTGTGCACATTAAACTTTAAAAAAATAATATTTTTATACACGTACTTTTTTATTACCCAAACTATTATGTCGCATTATAAAATATAAATTACCATCAAAGGGGGGAATAATAGCTAGCGACTTTCCATGGAAGAATTAGCGACATTTAGCTACTTTTAGGTACCAGCCTAGCGACATTTGAAAATCCGAGTTGGCAACCCTGCAGACGGGCTTACATTCAAACACCACGCAGACGAACAGACAGTTGGGATGGCAATAGACAGGACGGATAGACTTGAGACAGATTAGAAGGCATTTATAAACAAGAATAACACCAAATTGACCATAGCTGCGTCAGTGAAGGTACGAGGTCTTACATCCACCAGCGTATATAATAAGACTCAACACCCTCGCGCGGAAAGAACATAGATGGTGGGTCAATCATGTGAGATGGGCCTAAAACTGACTAACTTAGATGATGACTATGGTGACTTAACACAGGTGATGACTTAAGCAGATGGTGACTAATATAACAAGAATCAAGGTCACTTCTCTTCATAAAATAATATATCTCGGATGATCACCGGTGATTCATAATAATTTTTTTTAACCTCTCCTTATGGCGAATATTTCTTTAATTAATTATTCTAAC
>NW_024748218.1:0-7231 GCF_018991925.1 Homarus americanus
GGGTGTGATGGCCGGGTACCCCTTCAGCTCCATGACCCGTGGTGTAAGGACCGGGAACCGCTTAAACTCCATGACCCGGGGTGTGAAGGCCAGGCACCCCTTTAGGTCCATGACCCGGGGTGTGAGGGCCGTGCACCCCTTAAGTGACATGACCCGGGGTGTGCGGGCCGGGCACCCCTTCAGTGCCATGACCCGGGGTGTGAGAGCCGGGCTTCCCTTCAGTGACATGACCTGGGGTGTGAGGGCCGGGTACCCTTTCAGTGTCATAAACCTGGTTGTGAGGGACGGGCACCCCTTAAGTGCCATGAAACGGGGTGTGAGTGCCGAGCACCCATACAGTGCTTTGAAAAAGGGTGTGTGTGCCGGGCACCCCTTCACATGACCCGGGGTGTCAGGCCGGTCACCCCTCCAGCACCATGACCCGGGGTGTGAGCGCCGGGCACCCCATAAGTGACATGAACCAGGGTGTTAGGGCCGGGCACCCCTTCAGTGCCATGAGACCGGGGTGTGAGTGCCGGGCACCCCTTTAGTGCCATGAAACGGGGTGTGACAGCTGGGCACCCCTTCAGAGCTATGAACCGGAGTGTGAGGGCCGGGCACCTTTTCAGTGCCATGACCCGGGGTATGAGGGCCGGGCTCGATTTCATTGCCATGAATCGGGATGTAATGGTCGGGCACCCCTCCAGCACCATGACCCGGGGTATGAGGGCCGGGCACCCCATCAGCACCATGACCCGGGGTGTGAGGAACGTGCAGCCCTTCAGTACCATGACCCGGGGTGTGAGGGCTAGGCACCCCTTAAGTGCCATGATCCGGAGTGTGACAGCTGGGCACCCCTTCAGTGAAATGACACGGGGTATTAGGGCCGGGAACCCTTTCAGTGACATGACCCGAGGTGTGAGGGCCGGACACCCCTCAAGCACCATGACCCGGGGTTTGAGGGCCGGGAACCCCATCAGCACCATGACCCGGGGTGTGCGGGCCGGGAACCGCTTCAACCCCATGAACCGGGGTGTGAGGGCCGGGTACCCCTTTAGTGACATGACCAAGGGTGTGAGGGCCGGGCACCCCTCCGACACCATGACCCGGGGTTTGAGGGCCGGGCACCCTTTGAGTGCCATAAATCAGTGTGTGAAAGCCAGGCACCCCTTCAGCACCGTGACCCAGGGTGTGATGGACAGGCACCCCTTCAGTGCCATGACAAGGGGTATGAGGGCCGGAAACCCCTTCAGTGACATGACCTGGGGTGTGAGGGCCGGGAACCCCTTTAGTGACAAGACCCGGGGCGTCATGGCCGGGCTCCCCTTCAGGGCCATGAGCCGGGGTGTGAGGGCCGGGCACCCCTTCAGTGCCATGAAACGGGGTGTGAGGGCGGGGCACACCTACAGTGCTGTGAACCGGGGTGTGAGGGCTGGGCACCCCTTTACATGACTCGGGGTGTGAGGGCCGGGCACCCCTTCAGTGCCATGAATCCAGGGTGTGAATGGGCTCCCCTTCAGTGCCATGACCCGGGGCGTGAGGGCCGGGCTCGATTTCAGTGCCATGAATCGGGGTGTGAGGGCCGGCCACCCCTCCAGCACCATGACCCGGGGTATGAGGGCCGGGCCGGGCACCCCTTCAGTGCTATGACCCGGGGTGTGAGGGCCGGGCACCCTTTCAGTGACATTACCCGGGGTGTGAGGGCCGGGCACCCGTTTAGGTCTATGACCAGGGGTGTGAGGGCCGGACACACCTTCAGTGCCATGGCCAGGGGTGTGACGGCCGGGCACCGCTTTTTTGCCATGACCCGGGGTGTGAGGGCCGGGGACCCCTTCAGTGACATGACCTGAGGAGTCAGGGCCGGGAACCCCTTCAGTGTCATGTGCTGGGGTTTCAGGGCCGGGCACCCCTTCAGTGCCATGAAACGGGGTGTGAGGGCCGGGCACCCTTTCAGTGCCATGAATCGGGGTGTGAGGGCCGGACACCACGTTAGGTACATGACCAGGGGTGTGAGGGCCAGGCACCTCATCAGTGCCACCATGGCCAGGGTGTGAAGGAAGGGCACCTTCAGTGACATGACCCGGGGTGTGAGGGTGAGCACCTCTTTAGTGATATCGGTGTGAGGCGGGCACCCTTTGTTACCATGACCCGGCGTGTGAAGGGCCAGGTCCTCCTTCAGTGCCATGACCCGGGGTGTAGCGGGGCCGGGCACCCCTTCAGCACCATGACCAGTGGTGTGAGGGCCAGGCACCCCTTCAGAGCCATGACCCGGGGTGTGAGGGCCGAGCTCCCCTTCAGTGCCATGACCCGGGTTGTGAGGGCCGGGCACCCTTTCAGAGTCGTGAACCTGGGTGTGAGGGCCGGGCACCCCATAAGTGCCATGAAATGGTCGTGTGAATGCCGGACACCCATACATTGCTTTGAACCAGGGTGTGAGGGTCGGGCACCCCTTCACATGTCCCGGGGTGTCAGGGCTGGGCACCCCTCCAGCATGATGACCCGGGGTGTGAGGGCCGGGCACCGCTTCAGTGCCATGACCCGGGGTGTGAGGGATGGGAACCCCTTCAGTGCCATGAACCGGGGTGTGAGGGCCGGGCTCCCCTTCAGTGCCATGAGTCGGGGTGTGAGGGCCGGGCACGCCTTCAGTGCCATGAAACGGGGTGTGAGGGCCGGGCACCCCTACAGTGCTGTGAACCGGGGTGTGAGGGCCGGGCACCCCTTCACATGACTCGGGGTGTGAGGGCCGGGCACCCCTTAATGCCATGAATCTGGGTGTGAGGGCCGGGCACCCCTTCAGCACCATGACCCGGGGTGTGAGGGCCGGGCTCGATTTCAGTGCCATGAATCAGGGGTGTGAGGGCCGGGCACCCTTTCAGTGACATGATCCCGGGTGTGAGGACCGGGCACCCCTTCAATGACATGAACGAAGTGTGTGGGCCGGGCACCCTTTCGGTGCCATGACCCGGCGTGGGAAGGGCCGGTCACTCCTTCCAGTGCCATGACCCGGGGTGTGAGGGCCGGGCACCCCTTCAGCACCATGACCCGTGGTGTGAGGGCCGGGCACCCCTTCAGAGCCATGACCCGGGTTGTGAGGGCCGAGCTCCCCTTCAGTGCCATGAAATGGTCGTGTGAATGCCGGACACCCATACATTGCTTTGAACCAGGGTGTGAGGGTCGGGCACCCCTTCACATGTCCCGGGGTGTCAGGGCTGGGCACCCCTCCAGCATGATGACCCGGGGTGTGAGGGCCGGGCACCGCTTCAGTGCCATGACCCGGGGTGTGAGGGCCGGGAACCCCTTGAGTGCCATGACAGGGGTGTGAGGGCCGGGCACCCCTTCAGTGCCATGAACCAGGGTGTGGGTGTGAGGGCCAGGCACCCCTTCAGTGCTATGACCCGGGGTGTGAGGGCCGGGCACCCATTTAGGTCTATAACCAGGGGTGTGAGGGCCGGGCACACCTTCAGGGCCATGGCCAGGAGTGTGACGGCCGGGCACCGCTTCAGTGCCATGACCCGGGGTGTGAGGGCCGGGAACCCCTTCAGTGACAAGACCCGGGGCGTCAGGGCCGGGCTCCCCTTCAGTGCCATGAGCCGGGGTGTGAGGGCCGGGCACCCCGTCAGTGCCATGAATCGGTGTGTGAGGGCCGGGCACCGCTTCAGCACCATGACCCGGGGTGTGAGGGCCGGGCTCGATTTCAGTGCCATGAATCGTGGTGTGAGGGCCGGGCACCCCTCCAGCACCATGACCAGGGGTATGAGGGCCGGGCACCCCTTCAGTGCTATGACCCCGGGTGTGAGGGCCGGGCACCCATTCAGTGACATGAGCTGGGGGGTGAGGGCCGGGCACCCCTTCAATGACATGAACGGAGTGTGTGGGCCGGGCACCCTTTCAGTGACATAATCCGGGGTGTGCGGACCGGGCACCCCTTCAATGACATGAACGGAGTGTGTGGGCCGGGCACCCTTTCGGTGCCATGACCCGGCGTGTGAGGGCCGGTCACTCCTACCAGTGCCATGACCCGGGGTGTGAGGGCCGAGCACCCCTTCAGCACCATGACCCGTGGTGTGAGGGCCGGGCACCCCTTGAGAGCCATGACCCGGGGTGTGAGGGCCGAGCTCCCCTTCAGTGCCATGACCCGGGGTGTGAGGGCCGGGCACCCTTACAGAGTCGTGAACCTGGGTGTGAGGGCCGGGCACCCCATAAGTGCCATGAAATGGTGGTGTGAATGCCGGACACCCATACAGTGCTTTGAACCAGGGTGTGAGGGTCGGGCACCCCTTCACATGTCCCCGGGTGTCAGGGCTGGGCACCCCTCCAGAACCATGACCCGGGGTGTGAGGGCCGGACACACCTTCGTGCTATGGCCAGGGGTGTGACGGCCAGGCACCTTCCAGTGCCATGACCCAGGGGGTGTGGCTGGGCACCCCTTCAGTGCTATGAACCGGGGTGTGAGGGCCGGGCACCCGTTTAGTTCTATGACCAGGGGTGTGAAGGCCGGGCATACCTTCAGTAACATGGCCAGGGGTGTGACGTCCAGGCACCGCTTCAGTGCCATGACCCGGGGTGTGAGGGCGGGGAACCCCTTCAGTGACAAGACCCGGGGCGTCAGGGCCGGGCTCCCCTTCAGTGCCATGAGTCGGGGTGTGAGGGCCGGGCACGCCTTCAGTGCCATGAAACGGGGTGTGAGGGCCGGGCACCCCTACAGTGCTGTGAACCGGGGTGTGAGGGCCGGGCACCCCTTCACATGACTCGGGGTGTGAGGGCCGGGCACCCCTTAATGCCATGAATCTGGGTGTGAGGGCCGGGCACCCCTTCAGCACCATGACCCGGGGTGTGAGGGCCGGGCCCGATTTCAGTGCCATGAATCAGGGTGTGAGGGCCGGGCACCCCTCCAGCACCATGACCCGGGGTATGAGGGCCGGGCACCCCTTCAGTGCTATGACCCGGGGTGTGAGGGCCAGGCACCCTTTCAGTGACATGATCCGGGGTGTGAGGACCGGGCACCCCTTCAATGACATGAACGGATTGTGTGGGCCGGGCACCCTTTCGGTGCCATGACCCGGCGTGTGAGGGCCGGTCACTCTTTCCAGTGCCATGACCGGGGGTGTGAGGGCCGGGCACCCCTTCAGCACCATGACCCGTGGTGTGAGGGCCGGGCACCCCTTCAGAGCCATGTCCCGGGGTGCGAGGGCCGAGCTCCCCTTCAGTGCCATGACCCGGGGTGTGAGGGCCGGGCACCCTTTCAGAGTCTTGAACCTGGGTGTGAGGGCCGGGCACCCCATAAGTGCCATGAAATGGTCGTGTGAATGCCGGACACCCATACAGTGCTTTGAACCAGGGTGTGAGGGTCGGGCACCCCTTCACATGTCCCGGGGTGTCAGGGCTGGGCACCCCTCCAGCACGATGACCCGGGGTGTGAGGGCCAGGCACCGCTTCAGTGCCATGACCCGGGGTGTGAGGGCCGGGAACCCCTTGAGTGCCATGAACAGGGGTGTGAGGGCCGGGCACCCCTTCAGTGCCATGAACCAGTGTGTGAGGGCCAGGCACCCCTTTAGTGCTATGACCCGGGGTGTGAGGGCCGGGCACCCCTTCAATGACATGAACGGAGTGTGTGGGCCGGTCACCCTTTCGGTGCCATGACCCGGCGTGTTAGGGCCGGGCACCCTTTCAGTGCCATGAATCGGGGTGTCATGGCCGGGCCCCCCTTCAGCTCCATGACCCGGGATGTGAGGGCCGGGCACCCCTCCAGAACCATGGCCTGGGGTGTGAGGGCCGGGCACCCTTCCAGCACCATGGCCAGGGGTGTGAGGGCCGGGCACCCCTTCAGTGTCATCACCCGGGTGTGTCAGGACCTGACACCCCTCCAGCACCATGAATCGGGGTGTGAGGGCCGGGCACCCTTTCAGTGCCATGAATCGGGGTGTGAGGGCTGGACACCACGTTAGGTACATGACCAGTGGTGTGAGGGCCGGGCAAACCTTCAGTACCATGGCCAAGGGTGTGAGGGCCGGGCACCTCATCAGTGCCATGACCCGGTGTGTGAGGTCTGGGCACCCTTCCAGTGACATGACCCGGGGTGTGAGGGCCGGGCACGCCTTTCAGTGACATGAAACGGGGTGTGGGGGCAGGGCATCCCTACAGTCTTACAAACCATTGTGTGAGGGCCGGGCTTCCCAAGACCCCAGTGTAGGGCCGGGAACCCCTTCAGCACCATGACCCGGGGTGTGAGGGCAAGGCACCCCTTCAGTGCCACGACCCGGAGTGTGAGAGCTGGGCACCCCTTCAGTGACATGACCCGGGGTGTGAGGGCCGGGCACCCTTTCAGTGACATGACCCGGGGTGTGAGGGCCGGGCACCCATCCAGCAACATGGCCAGGGGTGTGAGGGCCGGGCACCCCTTCAGTGTCATCACCCGGGTGTGTCAGGACCTGACACCCCTCCAGCACCATGAATCGGGGTGTGAGGGCCGGGCACCCTTTCAGTGCCATGAATCGGGGTGTGAGGGCTGGACACCACGTTAGGTACATGAAAAGTGGTGTGAGGGCCGGGCAAACCTTCAGTACCATGGCCAAGGGTGTGAGGGCCGGGCACCTCATCAGTGCCATGACCCGGTGTGTGAGGTCTGGGCACCCTTCCAGTGACATGACCCGGGGTGTGAGGGCCGGGCACCCTTTCAGTGACATGAAACGGGGTGTGGGGGCAGGGCATCCCTACAGTCTTACAAACCATTGTGTGAGGGCCGGGCACCCCTTCACAAGACCCGGGGTGTAAGGGCCGGGTACCCCTTCAGCACCATGACCCGGGGTGTGAGGGCCAGGCACCCCTTCAGTGCCACGACCCGGAGTGTGAGAGCTGGGCACCCCTTCAGTGACATGACCCGGGGTGTGAGGGCCGGGCACCCTTTCAGTGACATGACCCGGGGTGTGAGGGCCGGGCACCCATCCAGCAACATGGCCTGGGGTGTTAGGGCCGGGCACCCCTTCAGTGTAATGACCCGAGTGTGTCAGGGCCTGACACCCCTCCAGCACCATGGCCCGGGGTGTGAGGGCCGGGTACCCTTCCAGTGCCATGAATCGGGGAGTGAAGCCGGGCACCACTTTAGGTACATGACCAGGGGTTTGAGGGCCGGGCAAACCTTCAGTGCCATGGCCTGGGGTGTGAGGGCCGGGCACCTCACCAGTGCCATGACCCGGGGTGTGAGGGCCGGGCACCCATTCAGTGCCATGAAACGGGGTGTGAGGGCCAGGCACCC